>NW_026586383.1:9567761-9583262 GCF_907164565.1 Psammomys obesus
CTCCTCAGGGTTATCACACCGATGGCCTCACTCCTCAGGGTTATCACCGAGGGCCTCACTCCTCAGGGTTATCACTGATGGCCTCACTCTTTAGTGTTATCACACCAATGGTCAGACTCCTCATTACCAACTTTCTGTCTTGTTACTTTCCTCATTTCACTGACAAAATACCCAACAAAAGTAAAAGCAGAAAAAAGGTTTGATTTGCTCACAGTCAGAGAGGCTTTGGTCCTTCAAGGAAGGAAGGCATGGTATTAGGGGTGTGAGGAGTTGGTCACAGTGAGAGATAAATGTGAAGGCCTCATGTACTACAGACACAGAGCTGGAGGGGTGGGGCTGCCTTGGGCTGCTGGACATGAGTGTACACAGTTTCTTCACAAGCCCTGGATGCCAAGTGTGGGGCTGCTGAGCTCTGTCTACCACTCAGGGTTTCAGTTTTACTTTGCTCTGATCTTTCTCAGATAAGCTCCATTTGTCCTTTTTGGAACAGGATGTTTATACTATGTACCATTTTGGGTTGGAAATGTGTGACTTTTTAACTTTTCATTTAATGGAGTCTCAGAGTTAAGAAGTTGCCTTGAGTCTCAGAAGAGGCTGTTGGAGTTTTGTTCAGTGCTAGGACTCTCAATGACGTGTTTGGGTGTGAAGTCGGCCAGGTGTGAACTTGTGATGGTTAATTTAGTCACCTTTGTTAGATTTAGAATCAACATCATAACACAGTTCTGGGTGTGGGTATGGGGTGTTTCTGGAAAGCTTAAAATGAGGAAGGAAGACCACTGTGAGTGTGGGCAGCCATGCCCTCCAGACGGAACACAGCAAGGAAGTTAGCGCCAGTACTCACCTCCAGTGCTCACTGACTGTGGGTCCCTCTGACTCATACTGCAGCCACCATGCCTTCCCTGCCATGACGGACGGTACCCGCAAACTGCGAGCCAAACAGACCCTTGCTTCCTTCCGTTGACTTGTCAGGCATTCTGTCACCGCAGCAGATGAGCAACTAACACCCTGTGCCTTCCAGTCTTTCCTCGTGGGAGTAGCTCTCCTGCCCTGCACTCAGCTTATCTAGTGACCTCTGGGCAGAAGACACACGCATGAGTCCCAAGCCTCGGTCTGCAGGGGCTTCCAGGATCTCTGCCTTTTCTGTGGTACCTAGAGGTCTACCCTCTCCTCAGACAGCCGCGTCCTTCCCAATCTAGCCCCTGGAATAAGTAACTTTGGACTAGATAGGCGCTCAAGTTCAGTATGCAGCAAGGCGAACTCAGGCTGGCCAGCACACACATATAGGACAGTGGTGGCTTGTTACTGGACTTTGGGGTGTTTGTCACACAGCATCGTTGTAGCAACAGTTACTGATACACGTTTTAACAGGACCATCCAGTGTGGTGACTCTGAGGACCTGTCATGGCTGGGGCACAGAAAGCACCCAAGGACACCACTGTCCTTTTGACTCTAAGGATGGGATCTGCACGAAGGAGAAAGTGTGTGACTCAATTAAGATGCAATTAAGATCCTCTTCTGTGGCGTCCTTTTATCTACTGTCCTCATTATTCTGGGTCCTTTTCTTCTTACCATAGGGATGACACGGCTCTTGCATGCTGATGAGTGTGTCTGTGGCCCAACTTCTGAGACCTGGAGATGTCGGAGTAATTAATTTCGATTTCAGCTCCACTAGCCAGCCCCTGATACGGCCAAGCTTCTGGGCACTGGGAAGCCCTCAATTCTCCTGAGTGTCTTTTGGGTTCTCAGAGGTCAAGACTCACGCGGTACCTGCCGATCCAAAGTGAGTTTTGCAAAATGCATGAAGATGTCTCACTGTTTCAAGAGATTCACCTTACTCCCAGGAGTCCCTTGCCTTCCCAGAGCAATGAAGTTTTTTAAGAACTTAATTTTGCTTTTGAATTTCAACTGTTCCTTTTGGTCACAGAACAATTCTCTGTAACGATAGGGTGAGGAATTTGTGGAGGGTGGGTCTTGGATGGGGTTGAGGCCAGAAGATGGGCACCTGGACACAAGATTTTGCCCATTTGAGATCATTCATATTCAGTTATTACTGAAAAGTGCTTTTTAATCCCTGTCTTTGTGTAGTGCTTCCTTAGACAAGTTTTACTTAATTGTTCTGCTATTGTTTCTTTATCCCCTATGGCTTGGCTATGTTTATCCTTCCCTCCTGTCCTAAGGGTTTTTTTTTTTCTTCTTCTTCTTCTTCTGTAGAGCTGGCTTAGTGGTCGGATAGTTCTTTTGTCAGCTTCATTGTGGAAAATTTTTATTTCTCATTCACTAAGTAAAGATAGTTGTTCTAGGTATAATATTCTGGGCTGGTATATTATGGCCCAAGACTGTGAGCACTCAGCCCTCATTTCTCCTGAGCATCTTTTGTGTTTTTAGAGATCAAGATTCACTGGTACCTGCCTATCCAAAATGAGTTCTGTAAAGTGTATTAAGACGTCTCACTGTTTCAAGTAGCTTGGCGTATCTGGGAGTCCTTGTTTCCACTGAGCTATGACTTTTTTAAAGAATTTCATCTGTACGGTTTGTTCTCAGAGCAGTTCTCCCCCATGATAGAGTGAGAAATTTGTGGAGAATGGGTCTTGGCCGAGGCCAAGCTGTGAACTTTAGAATGTGAAATGGTGAAATTCATCTTTTTAAGCTCCTGTGGCTTTGGATTTTTCTATCAAGCAATCAGCTGTCACTCTTATGGGCTCCCCTTTCTCGTGACTTGGCCCTTCTCTCTTGCAGCTTTCAATATCTTTTCTTTAGGCTGTGTTTTCATCCTTTCAACTATGATATGTCATGGGGAGTTTCTTTCCTACTCTTTCCTATTTGATGTTCTGTGGGCCTCCTGTACCTATATGGCCATCTCTCTATCAGGGCTTGGTAAATTTCCTTCCATGGTTTTATTGAAAATATTTTCTATGACTTTGAGTTGGGATCCTTCTCTTTCTTCTATGCCCATAATTTGTAGATTTATCATTTTTTTCTTTTTAATTTAAATTTGGCTTTTCTATATTGTCCCAAAGATTCTACCTGTTCCATTCACACATTTAAAAGAATTATCATGTTCTTGGGGTGAGTGGTACAGTTCCTTGTTGTGGATGTAACATAGTTTTGTCTTGATCCCAGGTGTAGGATGTGGGACTGATTCAGACTGTCCATAGCGGCAAACTATTTGCCTCACGTGGGCTCTGGGAGGGGCTCTTCTCCAGATAGTTTAAATCTGAGAACTCTGGAGAGGGAGAAAATGCCAGAGCCCCGAGAGTGTTGGGGAGCTCCAAGAAAAAAGAAGGCTGCTGCTCGCCCTGCTGCTGTTGATGAGGTTTGATGAGAAGTTGGAGATATCCTGAAACAAAGATTGGACTTTCCACAAGGAACCTGATGACCCTAATCAGCAGGAAGTAGCTAAGAAAAACCATACTCCTGCCCCCCACTAACCTTTTCTCTCTCCTACCTGGTGTTGGGGTGTTAGAAGGGATTAGGGTGGAAAAGGGAGGAAGAGGCATAAGAAACCAAAATAAGAGTTTAAAAGTACTAGTAGTTCCTCTGCCTTGTCTTCCAGCTCTGATAATCCCTCATCTGGACAGACCTCTTTTGGTGAGTCTTTCCACTGAGATTTTTACTAACCAACCTTTTCATTTCTAGTTTCATTTCAGTTTTGGTTCTCTCCACTTTTTCTGTATCTTTATTGAACTGTTCTCACATCTCAAATTAAAATATTTATTTTATTCATCAGTTTGTCTGTGCTTTCTTGAGCTGCAGTCGGGCTGTCTCGTCTTTCTTAGCTCATTCAAGCGTTTCTTCACGTTTTCCTTGAACCCTTTGAACTCTTTCAATACATTTACCAATTGCTCTTTTTTCTTCTGCACCTTGAATTTCATTTGAGTTGTTTTCCAGCAGGCTGTCATTATTGTATTATTGATTGGAGTGGGGGCATATCTATTTAAGTTAATTTTATAAAACTGGGTTTATTTCTCAGTTTCTCTCTTAACCCAGTTTCTCTCTTATCACACAAATAATTGAGACTCTATTATATTATTTTAGCACGTTTCACAGCACAAGAACTGAACAGTTATTAACCTATTCTTAACTCTCTAAGCAAATTTGGCTTTCTTCCAGGGTACTTACCAGAGATACTTATACTTTGTATCTTTCCTTCTTGAGCTCTGTCCTGATGTCTCTTGGACCTCTTGCATGGTTGAATCTCCTTTCTTCCTCCTTTAAATCCTCTTCTCCTGGCTAGCAGAAAGTTCAGCTCTCTTCTCTCTCCTGCTCAGCGATTGGCTGTGAGCGCCATTATTGACATATCAGGGGACAACTGGGGAGTAGTGTTTACAGAACATTGAGACAGGAGATTCTCAGAACAAGGATTGCAACCAGAAATGGGTGGTACAGAAATCAGCATTTGAGTTACACAATTACCTTATGTCTGTACATACTGTCTTTTTATTTTTTATTGCTTTTGCTTTTCTGGTGAGACCTGAACATCTGTAGTTAGGTTTATGATTGTCTTCTGGTATCTGTTCTCAGCCCACTGGATGAATGCCTCTCGGTGGACAGTGGGTTGTGTGGCTCGGGAGAGACTGGAGGTGGGGCGGGGTGGGAGGGGCTGCCTTTCCAGGTCTGCATTGGCCAGGAGATGCAGTCAGCTGGAGATGGCTGCTAGGGCTGAAGAGTGGAGAGAGGGCATGTGGTCATGCCAGGCTGAGCTGTAAGTGTGCCCCCAGGGCTGGGGAGGAGCTGGAAATGGTCTGGGGGAGAGGGGCTGCCTCACTGGATTATGTGTGGGGTGTCGATGGTTTCCTCTAAAGCTGCCTCTGTTGGCGGCAGCAGACACTCAACACTGACTGTTGAAGGTAAGCTGTAATAAAGCTGCATTGCCGCTCTGATCGCTCCTTCTCTTGGATTATCTGCTCTTCGGATGCCAGTCACAGACGATGAGGAGGAACACTTCCGAAGTCCTCGGAAAGGCCTGCGTGGGTTGAACTGGGGCTTCTTGTGAACACTGAACGTGTGAGCCTCCATCTTGGAACCAGTCACTAGTTCTAGTTAAGCCTTTGGCTGAGCAGCCTGCTGATGCCCTCACCCGGGTGGACTCTGCCGGAAGCTGCTACTGAAAGACGCAGTGAGACAATACTGCTACGCGAAGAGGAAACATCTCAGGGCTGGACATATCGAGCAGCAACACACTGCGATGCCAAGCGAGGCTGAACTCATTCTAAGCAAATACAACAGCGGGAGGGGTATGCATGCCAGCGCCGTGTTAGAGAAAGGCTGTTACAGGTGTCCGTCCCCAGTTCTTCCTTGTGGGCTTCAGGTGCTCCATGGTCAGGGGAAGCCTTCAGACAAACAGACGCAGGGGCTGTGTACCAAAAAGGTAAACTGAGGGCTGAATGGAGGGATGCTGCAGGAAATGAGAACTCTGCCACTCAACCGAAATCTCACTTACACCCTCACCCGTCCCTTACCAGGCAAGCTGGCAGCACCTTCTCCATCACGAGGGTCGTTCCTCCAGGGTGCTGCCCCTGTGCTCTTGGCAGTGCTACCTCAGTGGGGCATCGGTGCTCTCGGGTGTCTGTAGTGAGGGCTGGACACGTGTTCACACACTGTGCGGCACAAGTTTGTCGTTGGATGTCCTTACAGGGTCCGTGTCCAGGCCCTTTGAAGGTCCCTGCGGCAACTTCCTGACGGGTGCGAATGTCCTCCACCTCCATCCAGCCTTCTGGATTCTTCCCACAACCCCCTTTTCCCTGGTGAGCTCCCTGCTGCGTAAAGTTCAGGAAAGACAGGTCCAGTGTAACAGTTTCTGGTCACGTCCCCTTGACCTTCTTGGGGCTCACATTATGCTGGGTTCTCTATCCAGTGGGAGCATAGGCTGAGCTGTGGGAGCACAGGCTATGTGGTGGGAGCACAGGCTGAGCTGTGGGAGCACAGGCTGTGTGGTGGGAGCACAGTCTGAGCTGTGGGAGCACAGGCTATGTGGTGGGAGCACAGTCTGAGCTGTGGGAGCACAGGCTATGTGGTGGGAGCACAGTCTGAGCTGTGGGAGCACAGGCTATGTGGTGGGAGCACAGGCTGAGCTGTGGGAGCACAGGCTGAGCTGTGGGAGCACAGGCTCTGCTGCTCTCTCCTCTGGCAGGTGCTTCCTTGCTAGGCACAGCCCTGCTTGGAAGGACTCATGGCATCCCTGGGGTGGAAATGTCCTGTGGGAATGTAGTCTAGGCTGGCCTTGAACTATGGTTCTCTTGCCTCAGCCTCTCAGGCGCAGTGACTACAGGCACACACACCACCTGACTTGCAATCTCAGATCGGAGCCCCTGACTCCTGGGCCCTTCTCATTTTGCTTTGAGATGGAAAGAACATTCACTCCTGGTGGGAGAAACTGTCTCTCATGCCAGCACAGCCTTCCCATTGGTGCCTCAGTTTCCATTTTTGGAGTGCTAGGAAAGTGTCACCCACTCAGCTCACAAAATGGCAAATAAAACCCTTCCACAGGGCTGGGATGCGGTGTAAACTTCTTCCTTCTTCCTCCATCTCCACATCAACCTGTCAGGTAGCTGGAAGACGCAGAGTTTAAATAAAGTAAACCAAGTCACGGAGAGGGAAGGGAGGGGCTCATGCCTTCTGCTGGGCAGAGCCTGGAGCATGGGGGTCCCTGAAAGGATGGATGACTGGGCTCCTTCAGGATGTTCTCAGTGAGGGCGAATGCATTCTTCCTTCCCTTCCCTTCCTCCTTTTCTTTCTTGTTTCATCCATATAGTTCTGCATCTAATACAAAGGTCATAAAAACAAATCAATGAGAAGAAGGACCCAATAATTCTAAGACCTGTTTCGGGGATGGAGGTGGGGAGGGAATCTGCTCAATAAAATGAAAGAGAATTTGAGAATCTCATGAACAAGGCCCAGCATGGGGTCCCCGATCAAAGGCCTGGTGAGCCTCCGTAGCTCCAGGCTGGGGGAGCAACGGCACCCAGGCCTTGGTCTCCCTCCTGCCTTCTTCCCATCATCCATACAAATGTTTCTCTGTCTGCCTCCCTCTGTCTCTCCCTCCCCCCTCCTTTTCTCCTCCTCAGATCGCTGGCTGGCTGCTGATAGACCATGAGCACTGCCATCTGGGAAGCTGAGGGAGAAGGGGTGGGCAGCCTCGTCTCCTCAGAGCCCTGTTTGCTAAGGTGCAGAGTCTATGCCGCGCAGAAGGAGTGAAGTGACCTTTGAGGACCACATAACAGTGTTGACAGTAACAGAGAAAACGGGACAGGACGTTCCAAATCCCACTTGGCTGGTCCTGGACCCATGTTGGAAAAAAGAAAAAAGAAAAAAACAAAAACAAAAAACAACAACAAACAAAGGCCTTCCATCTGCAAAGAAGGTGCTGCTCCAGGAAGCCGTTCCTGGCCCCAACACCCGGACTCTGACCGAGTGTGGTACTGCCCTGCACCTGTCTGTCCTGTTGTGTTCTAGGAGAGCTGAGGGAAAGCCAGCCGAGGGCTGCCCGCCCAGGCCCACACCCATCGTCCCTCATTACTGCTGTACCTCTGAGCAGGTGAGTTAGCTCTAGCTGAGGAAACGCGGGGGGCTGTAGCTCAGGGGTAGTTTGCCTACAGCGCCTGAGGCCCTGGTTCAATTCCCAGAATGGCTCTAAGAGAAACAGTCCTTGAGGCTTTCTCCTCAGCCCTTCCTCTCTGTACCCCATGCAGCGAAGCTTCTGAAGAGCCAGGCAGGTGTGTGAGGGAGGAATCTATTTTTCCACTTCACTCCCTTCCATTCCCTTCTCTCCTCTCCTCTCCCTCGCTGTCCTCTTTCCTCCTTTCCTCCCCTCCCCCTTTTTCTCACCTTTCACACTACACTACCAGGACTGACCATAGATGCCCATGCTTGCCAGGTGACCTCCACATGGTCGTCATATCTGGAAGTCTCATTCGCTGCCCTCTGTCATCAATTTAGTCTGCAACCTGGGCTGGTCCTGATGCTCTGGCCTCAGCCCCTGAGAAGCCAAGAGCAACTACAGGCCAGGATCAGCAGGCCCAGCTATTTCTTAGGAGTGAAGACCAGACAGAGGGGGAAGAGCATGGCCGGGTGTGGTCCAGGGAGGTGTGAAGTCTATGAAGGGATAAGAGCTGCAGTGCTTTGCCCACCGCTCTGGGCTCTGCACATTAGCATCTCCATCACAGCCAGTTATCATTGCCAGCTCTCTGGGGACAACGTGCTTATTGAAGCCAGCCAAGTAACAACCCTTTCCCGTCAGCCTAAGAGACCCTGTGCGGCCTCCATGAGCAGCCCAAATATGATACATGTTGGGTTTCCATGAGCTTTATTTTCTCCTCTTTATTTATTTCTTGCAGCTGTGTGTCAGGCTTTACACACACAAGCAGCTTAGAAATGCCTTCCCATCAGCCGGCGCCTCTCCCAGGTCCCTTGTGAAGGTGGATGAGAGGCACCAGCACTTACCTGTTTAAGATGCAGACATGTTAAAAAATAAAACTTAAATACATTATTCCAAAAAAAAAAAAAAAAGAAAGAAAGAAAAGATGCAGACATGCCATGCGGGTGGAGAGACAGCTCAGTGGGTAAGAGCACTGTCTGCTCTTGCAGAGGTCCTGAGTTCAGTTCCCACGTGGTGGCTCACAGCCATCTACAGTGAGATCTGGTGCCCTCTTCTGGTGTGCAGGTGTATGTGCAGATAGTCAACTAAATAAATCTTAAAAGATTGTGTTCTGGGGCTAGGAGAGATGGCTTAGTGGTTCAGAGCACTGTCTGCTCTTCCAAAGGGCGTAGGTTTCAGTTTCCAGCACCCACATGGCAGCTCACAACTGTCTGTAACTCCAGTTTCGAGGGATCTGACACCGTCACACTAATGAACATAAAATAAAATTAAATAAATAAATAAAAGACTGCGCTCTGGTGGCTGCTCCGTCCACGAGGCAAAGGGCGCTGATGGGCCACTGACTTCAATGGGTGTTCTCTGCTGGCCCTCCCAAGCCTTCAGGGATAAAGGTGACCCCTTCTACGTCCAAAATGGCCCCCACGGCCCAAAGGGAGCGGCACTCTCAGGAGGTGTGGCCTTGTCGGAGGAAGTGTGTCGGGGGCGGCCTGGGAGGTCTCAGATGCTCAAGCCACACATGTGTTGCTCTCTTCCCGAGGCCTGTGGATCCAGACGTAGAGCTCTCATGTCACTCAGTGTCCCCACAACTGTCGGGGGCTGTCTGCACACCGGAGCCCCGAGAACCTGTGAGTACCTCGGAAGCCCCAGTCTGTCTCGGAGGGCTCGGAGGGCTCCTGAGGGGCTGCTGGTCTCCAGTCTGTGTCAGAAGGCGGGGGGGGGGGGGGCAGTGACGTATAGCAGGGTGTCCGCAGTTCCGGAGCAGATGCCCGCGCCAGCAAGGAGGGAAGGGGAGCAGGCAAAGGTGCCCCCAGCTTCATATCCGGGTCTCCCCAGGGAGCGATCACTCACTCTCAGACCACCCACAGGCGTGGCTCTCAGCTGATTCCAGCTCCAATCAAGCTTACAATCAAGATGAGCCGGCAGAGGCAGGCACCTCACCGGGCAAGCTCTGGCTGGGGGTGTGTGCGGTGATGGCGTACCCTGGTGCCGAGCCTCAGCTGTGCCCCAAGCCGGGCCTGGTTCTGCGACAACAGAGCCAGGCTGGAGGAAGTCCACCCTACCCGGTTCCCTGAGCAATGTCCATGGCGGGATCTACCCTCCACGGGGCGGGCTTGGGCGTGGTTTTAGTCTCGAGGAGGAGGAGGAGGGGGAGGGGGAGGGGGGGGAGGAGGAGGAGGAGGAGGAGGAGGAGGAGGAATCGTGCAGCAGCCCTTCGACCTGAGGACACGTGAGCTCATGGCTGACGCGAGCCTCCCTTCCAGGCTCCTCGGGTGGGAACAGGGGCAGGAGAGCTGAGGGGGGAGCTCTGCGTCAGTGCTGGGGGCACGGGAGGAGGGAGATGGTGGGCACGGGGGCGGGGCCGACTTCTGAAGCATCAGGGTGGTGTGGGGGGGAGGCAGTGTGCGAACGAGCAAGGCCCAGCCGCTCACCCCGAGGCCTCCCACGGCCCCCCCTTCCTGCTCCGCCACGCCGTGCGCACTCTGGAAGCCCTAACAGAGGGCGTGGCTGTGAGGATGCTACATCAGGGCCACAGTAGTGGGCCAGACTGAAGGAGGAACCAAGGGACTCCTGGGGGAGCCTAAATTCGTTGCCAAGGCAACACAGCAACTCCTTCCCTGGAGGAATTTTGAAATAGGTCACTTTTTCTTCTTACGGGGGAGTTGAGAGTCCTCACAGTGATGACAAAGCTGCCAGAGAGGTCAGGTGGAGCAAGTTGGGGAGCTCACGGTTAGGAAGGGACTGAGGGGCACATGGGCTGGGGAGGCACTCTCATGCCACAGGGACAGGGTAGCAGTGAGAGGGTGTCTTGCACAAGCAGGTTCTCCCACCGTTTGGGAGCTGGGATGTCGGGATGGCCTTTGCCCACTGGCTCTGAGGGCTCATCACCTGTCGACCCCCCTTCCTTCCCAGGAGTGTGGGGTGGGGCTCAAATCGGCCCCATCTCTGGTGGAGAGGCCTTTCCCACTGCCTGGGTGTGCTGTGCCTGTGACTGTCCTCACACCCGCCAGACGGGCTGAATCCGCTCCATCCGAAGCTCCTCAGGACTCTAGTCCCAGGCATGACACCCATCTACTGCCGGTTAACACAGGCACGCTGAGGCTCCTGACGGTGTCCGAGCCCTGGTTTCTAACCTATAAAACCTGTGGAGCAAGAACTGGGCATGGCTCTGTGGGTAAAGTTCTTGGCAAGCAGGCGTGAGGCGGGTTCAGGCCCGGAAGCCGTCATTAAGAAGCCAGGCCTAGTGGGCAGGCCCAGCCCTGAGCAGGCAGAGCTCGGTACTCCGCAGTGAGCTCCGTGGTGCGGGCGGCGGCCAGGCGGGAGGGGGCTCGGGCCAGCGAGAGGCCCCGTCTCGGATAACGAAAGACACTCTATAAGTTGACTTTACTGCCACATGCGCGTGCACGTGTCCACAGCAAGCTGCACGTATGTGCATGTGTAGCTTGCCAAGTGTGCGCCCATAGCACGTGAGCACACACTCGATGTGGGGATAAAATGGCCCATAGGCTCCTGGGAGTGGCACCGTTGGGGGCGTGGCCTTGCTGGAGAAAAAAGCCACTTTAAGCCCCAATGAAATGTTTTCCTTTGTAGGAGCTGTTGTGATCACGGTGTCTCTTCACAATAATAGAAGCCCTAAGACAGCGCGAGCGAGCGCGCGCGCGCACACGCACACACACACACACACACACACACACACACACACACGAGAGAGAACTCAGGGCACTCCACCTCCCGGAAGTGAACCAGGAGAACTGGTGCACAGGGCTTCACACAGCAGCACATGGCTGTCCATGACTGTCTGGCCCTGTGGCCCTCCCAGAGCGGACACCCAGGCCTCGTTAGCTGCCTTTGGCCTTTTACGGGATGCTTCTGAATGTGGGTGTGCCGGACAGTTGTGAGGATCTGGTCCTGTCGCTGCTGGCCCTCCACCTCAGGCAAATGTCCCTCTCTCTTGGCCTTCTCTGCCCTCTTTCAGACTGTGCTTGTGTCCTTTGGTTAGCATCTGTGCCTATGGTAAGAACGAGAGGTCAGGTGTGAGGAGAGCCCGCTGGAATGCCAGGCGGACATGGCTGCTCACGCCCGCACTCTGGGTGCGCAGGGGAAGTGAGCGACTGTGGCCCTTAAGTGTAATTTCCTGGGAGGAGAGAGCCTCGGTGTGAGCCTCACGCCCTCGGCAGCCAGGTTCTGGCCGGTTTCATGCTCGTCGCAGTCACAGCCTCGGCTTCAGACCAGTGAGTCCCCAGCGCGGCACACCGCAGCAGCGTCCGCAGAGTCGCTCCAGCCTCCCCCAGAGCTGCCAAAGCGTCTGCCTCGCCAGCGTGAGGACAGGCGCGTGCTCCGGGGACCCACACACCAGTGGACAGCGCTAAGCCAGGGCCTCTGAGAAGGCTGAGTGTGAAGGTGCTTGCTGCCACACCTGATGACCGGAGCTCAATTCCTGGGACCCGGATAAGGAAGGAAGAGAAGCAGCTGCCACAAGTCGACCTTTGACTTCCACATGGTGACCACTACACACACACACACACGCACACACACACACACACACACACACACACACCACACACACACACCACACACACACACCACACACACACTACTGTATTCCTGCTTGTACAAAACAGAGCGGCTTAAGTACAGGACGGGAAGGATTCCGGCGTCTGCCCACCATGTGCCCCAGCCCTTGGGGTCAGCTTGGCTCCTCTTTTGTTACACAGGCCGTGAGGCACGAGCCTGTCAGCGCCCTGCCCTCACTGTCTTGGGCCCTGTGGCTTCCTCCTGCCCAGGCCACACGGGACCTCTCTCTTGCTCAGCTTCCACGGCCTTGGCGTGCCACCGGCCTCGTTTCTCTGCACTTGCTGTCCTCTGCACACCACGTGTCTGCAGGCAGACACAGACTCCTGTCACGTGAGGTCACGCAGCTCAGGCAAGGACGCGCTGGAGAGCGAGAACAGAAAACTGTCCACATACAAAAAAGGTGGGATGGGGCTGGAGGGCTGCTTCAGCCTCGAGGAGCACAGGCTTCTCCTGCGAGGACCTGCCTGGGCCCTCGGCCACGTCGGCCAGCTCACGGGCCAGATCTAGGGGAGGGCCATCTTCTGGCCTTCAACACTGTGCATGTGCACATAGCCACACACAGACACACACGTGTGCACATACCCACATACAGACACACAGACGCACACAGACACACACATGTGCACATACCCACATACAGACACACACATGTGCACATACCCACATACAGACACACAGACACACACAGACACACATGTGTGCACATACCCACATACAGACACACAGACACACACGTGTGCACATATCCACATACAGACACACAGACACACACAGACACACACGTGTGCACATACCCACATACAGACACACAGACACACACAGACACACACATGTGCACATACCCACATACAGACACACAGACACACACGTGTGCACATATCCACACTCAGCACACATGTGCACATTTGGATCCTGCGGTTCTTGCCTTTCTGTGTGGCTAGCTCAGAGACTCACGTCAGCCAGCATGGCTGCCCTCGGTGGGATTTGCTCAGGTATCAGAGCCCGAGGCTCTACCAACCCGAGTCTTCATGATCACGAGTCCTTCAGCGTGCCCACGTGTGCCTGCCGCAGTCAGCTGTGGCTAAAGGCAAAGCTTACACGCCTGCTGAGCTGGGAGGATGTCAGTTCCCCTGGGTTGGAGCAGAGACGACGCAGCATGTGTGGAGGCCTCCAAGCCAAAGCAGCGTTGACTCCGGGGTTAACGTGCTGAGACGTGGGCGTGGGAGACGGCAGCGTCCAGCCTGGGACTTCCCGTCAGCTCGGCCGTGCGGTTCCCACGGAGGCAGCCAGCCAGCGTCTGCTGCTGCCTCTTACTGGCGAGGCTTTCTTTATTACACGTTGGAGACATCAACTTGATGCTGTCTCGTTTGGATTTTAATTAGAATATTAATCAGCTACATGCTGCACAGTTTTGGCTAAAAATTCACAGTGCACTATAGCAAAGCTCCAAGGCGCAGAGCCAGCTGAACCTGTCTTAGAGATTGTGCCCCAGGTTAGCACTAGAGACTTGTTACTGGATGTCCCGTGGAGAAATTAGTAGGATAAATGTGCATATCATGCAAATTACAGTCATATTTCGTCCACAGAGAAGCCTTCCTGCCTCTTGGGCTCTGGTGACCTGCCTCTGGTCCCGAGGGCTGAGAGATGAGGGCGGAGAGGGCTCCGCATCTGTCAGAGCGGATCCAGCTAGCCGCTGTTCCTAAGACACTGAGGCACACGGCCCTTTTGGGCGGTCGTCTTCTTCTTCACCGCTCCAACCGTTGTGGCCTGAGGACACGGAGGGCAACTGGGTGACGGTTGTGCTGTGGCCTTGTCCCAAGTGTGTCTGGCCCTCACAAGACTGCATAACGAGCGCTAGCGGGCGAAGGTGCTGGGCTCCACCTGGGATTTCCTAGTCTTGGCCAGCCATCCCGAAGGGCTGCCCGGAGGACAGGAATGTGACCCCCAAGGTCTGGCGATGCCTCAGGGGCTCAGGGAGGGAGGATGGGGGAGGGGTGAAAAAGCTCGTGGTGGCCTCACCGTACAAGGCGGGGTGGGGTTGGTAGGAGTGCTGGGCGGGAGCTGAGGGTTGGAGAACTTACATCGTGGTAATGCATGTGAACTGGGTGGTGATGGGCCTCGGGGACCTGCTGGAGTGCAGGAGGAGGAGCCAGCTGAAGAGCGTGGGTGGGAGGAAGCAGGGGTGTTAGCTTGTCAGGATTCGGGGCTGAAGAGTCACAGTGCAAGCAAGCATGGCTCCCGATGACTGTCCCGAGGAAAATGCATCACAGGAAGTTCCGGGCCAACATCCTGAGCAACAGCGGGTGGAGGCAGAAGATGCTGAGGCAGCAGACAACGAAGCCAGAGTGCTCCGGACAGATGGACCGATGGATGGGTGAAAGCCAGGTTTCCCCAGATTAAGCTGCCGAAGCATAAGCAAACACAGAGTGGCAGGCGTGGCCACCAGTCTCTGATGCCTCAAATAAGATGGCTTCTTGAAGTTGACCTTGGGCTTCTCTCCCTGCCCACGACCCCAGCCAAAGGTTTTAGCGACTTGGTGCTGCTCTTTTGAGTGCTTGTTTTTAAGTCAGAGGCCACATTTAAAGGAATCGTACGTAGTATCAGTTGGCGCTGCAGAGAGTGGGGGCTATCTTCCACTTTCGGAGGTTTCGTTTTACTTCAGTTACCCATGCACCTCTGTCTGCGTGTACATGCAGGTGAGCACAGTGGCTGCCTCAGAGGCCGGAGGAGAGAGCAACGCACTGGGGCTGGAGTCACAGCTGGTCGTGAGCTGCCCAGGGGTGGCAGGACCTGAACCCAGCTCCTCTCCAAGAACAGTACAAGTTCTAACGGAGCCATCGCTCTGGCCCCTTACTGATCTGTGATAAGGATTCAAAGGCAATTCAATGAAGAAAGGATCAAATCGTATTTTCAGCAAATAGTTTAGAAAAGTTACATAACCGCAAGCAATCAACAGTGCCAAGTCAAATCAGAACAAAGCGGAAATCTCAACTCTACCTTACACAGAGATGGAGAACAGAATAGACAGTCCCTGGGCCCTAGTGGTGGCTTTGTGGTAAAGACACCACCATGCCTGATTACCTGAATTAGAGCCCAGGACATAACTGGGAGGAGAGCAGCAAGTCCTGAGGTTTGTCCTGTGTCTTCCAAGTGCCACTGCATGCATTCTCACAGACACACACACACACACACACACACACACACACACAGACAGACACTTACAGACACACATACATACATATACAGACACACTGACACACATATACAGACAGACACAGACACATATAGACACACATATGCAGACACACACAGACACAGACACATATAGACACACA
>NW_026586383.1:9583272-9605583 GCF_907164565.1 Psammomys obesus
GGCTGTCCTCTGAGAAGCTCCACTCGGCAGCAGATTGAAACAGACTCACGGCCAAACACTGGGCAGAGCATAGGGAGCCTCGGGGAAGAGTCCGGGGAGGGGAGGACAGAGGGAGGAAACAGGATCTCCACGAGACTGACAGCCAGCTGACCTGGGGGCAGGGGGTGCTTGCACCATCTGAAGTACCAACCAGCGGCTGTGGTGCATGGACTGGACTCAGGCTCCTGCACAGCTGTACCTGATGGGCAGCTTGGTCTCCATGTGGGGACTGGACCCAGGCCCCTACACAGATGTACCCCATGGGCAGCCCCGTCTTCGTGTGGGTGGCCTAGTAAGGGGAGCGGGGATGTCTCTGACATGGACTCTGTTGCCTGATATTTGGCACTTTCCCCTGGCAGGGCTGCCTTGCCAAGCCACAGGGGAAGAGGATGCGCTCACTCCTGATTCACTTGACGAGCTGGGGTGGGTCAGTAGAGGAGGCTCCTCTTTGCTGAGGGGAAGGGGGGGAAGAAGGGGGCAGAAGGAGGGAGGGGCGGGGAGGAGAGGAGGGAAGTAAAGTGAATAACTAAATGAAGTAAAACAAAAAGGAATATACAGCATGCTCATTAAAGAAAAAACAATACACTGGGCATCATCCAAATGGAAAGTTCTCTCTGTGAAAGGCCACGTTAAACGGAAGAAAGACAGCTGTGCACTTGACCAAAACGCTTGCAGGACACACATGACAAAAGAGTTAAACAGTTAAACAGCTCAGGTAAAGTACTCATACTCCTAAAACAAAACACTTACCCAAGTGAAAAGAAGTGAGCAGAATGGTTTTCAATGCGCGGCTGACAGACTGGGTATGTGTGAGCCCCAGAATGTCACCATCAGTGTAAAGGAAGAAGGGAGGGTTGAACACCTGCCTCTCAGCCCCTCAGAGGTGCAGGCCAGAGGATCAGTAGTGCAAGGGCGTCCTGGGGTGCTGAGCAAGTGTAGGGCTAGTGAGGGCTAGTCAGACCCTCCCCACCACACAACGGAATAACGAATTAACCCTTGTCCCCCAGATACTGCTTGGCTGGATTTAAGGACATTAGACTGAGTGGATAAGAATGCCAGTCTCAAAGGACCACATAGCAACTCCATTTCTATGGTGTCTTTGACCCAGTTACAGATCTGGAGGCCAGTGGTAGCCAGGCCTAGGGAAGGCAAGCTGCAGGGTGGGGGGGATTTGAGGTTAGGGAGAGGGAAGGCCCCTGTGGAAGGGAAATTCTGAGCTGAGTGTGGTGCTGGCTGCAAATGTTCAGACCTGAGACCAACTGACCCAGAGCCATGCATATGGCGTGTGCCGGCGTCCGACCTCTGTGTCACTAGACTGACGAGAAACTGCTAGTGGAAAATTTGGTGTAAGCTTTACGGGGAGCTCTCTGTGATCTTTATGCTCTTTGGTGGGTATTTTAGGATAAAAACTAAAAAGAAAAAAGGTAAGACACTTTTTTTTTATAAGTTCACAATGACACTGTCAATTTAAATTTAGGACTGCAGATTAAACTTTACAGAGCTCATATCTACCTTCCTCCCTCCACTGAGCACCGAGAAGATTTTCAATGACCTCATTGCCAGTCCTCTTCTCTCCCCTCCTCCTCCACCTTCCCTTCCGCCTCTCTCTCCATCCACCAGAGTAATAACATCAATGATGCCGTCAGTAATGTGGTCACTGAGAAACAATTGAAGGATTTCACAGTTTTCTCTGGCCTTGGGGAGTATCTGGCCCAAGAGTCACGCAGAATCGTGTTGGTCCTGGAGTTACAGAGGGTCATGGGCCACCATGTGGTGCTGGGAACCAAACCCAAACTCCGTGGAGGAGCAGCCAGTGCTCGTAACCAGGACGCGCCTCTTCGGCTGGGTCACTAGCGCACCTTCGGGCTAGAGCCCCACCGGTGGGTCGGGCTGCAGGCCGTGTAGACACGTGGATGGTCTATGCTTGCTGAGGACCAGGACAAGCTGGTACTGGGGCGGATCGCTCAGTGCCGGCTCTGGAGGCTGGTCCTGAATTAGAGCCGCTGGCCCTCTTCACGGCGGAATCCTCCCTCCAGTGAGAGCGCGGAGAAGTTGCCCCGGAGATCTGGAAGCTGGGACTTCAGTGGGCCTTGCTGCTCACAGGACGGGTCTGTGAAACAAGCTGAAGAGAAACGCGGGTGGGAGCGTGCTGGCGACAGGTAACACACAGAGCCACCTCTGGGTCCCTCTCTGCTCACTCCCTCTACTTTCCTCTCCCCAGTTATTTTTCTTTCTATTCTTTTTTGAAATAAAGTCTCATGTATTCCTGATGGCCTGATACTCACTGTGTAGCTCAGGGTGACCTTGAATTCCTGACCTTCCCGCCTCGGGGGTCAGCGTGGCCAGTTTTAGGCAGAGCTGTGGTAAAATCAGGCTTTGTGCGTGCTAGGCAAGCAGACCAGCAAATGAGGCCTAGTCCTGGTGCTGGATCCGTCACTCCAGGAAGTGAGTGCTGTGAAGGAAGTTAGGTAAGATAGGTTTAGTAAGGCTGAGCTTCTCCCCCCAAATGCCGTGATCACTAAGTGACAGAGACAGATTTAAACACTGGTCTATAGAATACTGTGGAAGGTATTTTAATAAAGCTATTTTTCCTTTCAAAAACCGATTCGCAGTTAACAGTGAGACCAAGACAAAGAAAACTTGGAAATGCCTGGAGCCCTGAAACAAGCTGGAGCCAGCAGGCAGAAGGGGCTTGAGGCTCTGTATGTGTGTTTATGTGTTTATGCGTATGTTCATGTATTTGCGCACATGTGTGCATGCATTTGTGTGTGTCATCGTATGTGTGTGCGCACGTGTGTCCATGTGTGTGCCTGTGTGTGTGCATATGTGTGTGTGTGTTTTGTGCAGGCTTTTCTTGCCTCATGTCTGTCGTGAAGAATACAAGAAAGGCTCAGCGCTGCGAGCCGCAGCAGCTCCAGGAGGCTGGCAGGGAGGACTGCCGAAGAAAGCAGATAAATGGTGAAACTGGGTGGTCGGTAAGGATGCTGGCAGCATCTGGACGAGGCCGTGCGACAAGCTGGCTCGTTCTCAGCTCTTTCTGCTGTGCTTGAAATCCACAGGAATGACAAAATAAAACTGTCCCAGCTTCGATGTTAGTTATGGAAGCGAGTTTACACTTGGCACTTGCTTCTTCCGCTGGTACCAGGAACTGAAACTTGCACGAGCTTGTCAAGCACTGAGCTCCATCCCCCAGCTTCCAGCACTGAAAGCTGCTCAGAAGGATGCCAACGCAGGTAGACTCTGGGTTTATATACTACCGAGTGTGCTCTCCCAGGCCATGTAAGGCACCCTGGTGTCCCGGACACACCGGGACAATTTGGAGATCGCTGTCCAGGCTCTGTAGCTTCAGTCTTTATCTGTGACCTGAAGGCTGGGTCTAACAGAACTGGGCGTGGAGAGGGACAAGGCTGGGGATGGGATCACCTAGAACTGCCCACAGGCTGACAGGCTCTGATTTTCTTGTCCAGTGCTTGCATTTCTCTGCACCCAGTCTGGAAGGCAGCGCGCATGCTCCCAGGAAGGCTCTATCTCAAGAGGAGCAGCGGCAGACTTAGTGGAGGCTCTTTGCAGGGACCCAGTCCCCTCCACTGGTGACAGTGACTAATGAGAGAGCCTGGTGGACTCGTGTGGCTGAGCCACATCCATGCAGAGTGAAACCGAAGGCTCCAATTTGGCCTGCTGAACAAACATATTTATGGAGGCTTATTGAACACAAAATTAATTTAGGAGGCATTAGTCTGCAGAGGAGTGCACCGGCAGCCGGGCCGTAATGGACGGCAGTGACAGAGTGAGCCCGGCTGCCACAGCCTCCTTTAAATGAGAAAATATGAGTTCCCCAGCACACGGGAGACTCCGAGCCTCTCTGGAAGAGTTCGGCCTCCGGGTAGATCCGGGAGGAGGCCTGAAGAGAGTAGGACCCCAGAGACCAGCATCCTCGGGCCAGGGTTCGTGTCGAGGTGATGGACAGCTGCCACGGGCGCCCTCGTGCCCCGCCTCTGCTGTGTTCCTGGCTTGGGGCTCACCTGCCTCACTCAGAACCGATACAAGGAATGTCCAGGAGCACGTTAGAAGCATAGACACCCACACCCTGCTCCAGATGGGCCCAAGCAATGAGAGCATTTTGGCCAGGTCCCCAGTTGACGTCTGTGTATGTGCGCACACACATATTTGTGTATGTTTGTGTGGATGTGTGTCTGTATCCACAGGGAAGCCAGAGAATTGTTCCTTAGACTTTGCTCACTGACCTTTGAGACAGGGTCCTTCCTTGGGAGTTGAGGTCGACGACAAGGCTAGGCCGGCCAGCCGGTGAGCCCCAGCTTGTATGTGTGGTTGGAATGCCTGACCCTTCACAGCTCTGTTGCTTGCAAAGCAGAGCCCAAACTTCTGTGACTTTGTCGTCTGCGTCCTTCCTTCACTCTCGTGGGGACCTGGCGTGCTTCCCTGGCGTCCGCTTGCACCATTGGTTTTGTCCAGTCGCCTCGTTAATTTGAAGGTGAGGTGAGTCCTGAGGACAAGACTGCTACTATCCAGTTTTCTTCCCCTCGCGGTGTCTGGTGCATTGGAGGAGCCCATTACTGATGCTTGAACACGAAACGACACCAATACAGCCCTTTCCTCCCTGTTTTAAACTGTAGGCCGTGGGAATTGATCTTTCTGAATTCGGGGTTAGAATGCCTCATGCAGAAAGTGTGACAGATGGCCTGTGGGGTTCACAGCTGTGCAAGTTATGCGGGCTTTCTCATGACTGCAATTAGACGACACTGAGTTCAGCCGCAGGTGTGTTTGTGTAGCGTTTTAAGTCACAGCAGAGGGAGGGGGCTGGGAGACGGGCAGTCAGCACCCCAGAACCCACCAGCCATGGTGGTGCCTGGGTGAACGAACTCCAGTGCTGGGGATGGAGGCGGCTGAGACCCCCGGGCTCCCCGGCTGGACTGTGCTGTTCAACTGACATGCTCCACGTCAGTGAAAACCCACAACTCCTAACGATGAGTGTCAAGGCTGAGCTGGCTTCCACACAAGTGTGCATGCGCACCTGCACACACGCGAACACACGCAGGACCACGTGTGCGCGCACCTGCATGCGGAAGTGAGATGACGGACTTCTCTGTTCTCTGGCGTGTGTGGTGCTTCCTTTTTGTCTGTGGAGTCTTTTCTTGAACCACGCCCCCCCATCTGAGTTTCCACTCTTCCCGAGATGAGATCTTTGCTGGGCTATGAAAGTCACCTGGCACGCCAGCTCCCGCCTTCTTTTCCCAAGGTCACTCGTAGGGCACCCCAGCCCTCTGGTGTGCTAAACGGCTGTAATTGGAGAAAATTTAATAAACAACCATTAAGTTGCTAACAGAGCGTCAGGACTCATCTGTCTCCTGAGTTCTGATAATTAATGAAGGCTAGCTGCAAACACGCTGCAAACACGAGCTACCCGGTGTTCCAGTCTGACCCAGAAATGGCCCTGCAGCCTCTCTGCGGGCCCTCTGCCCACTGCCCTGGGGAGGGGCAGCAGTGCAAACACAAGTGGAGTTGCTTTGGGGGAGGGTCTCAGCTGAGCGTGCTCTCTCTCCCAGGGTCCCGCCTCTTGGAGGTCAGGAACCCTAAGAGGGCTTTCTCCTGGTTCCAGCGATGGTGGTGAGTCTCATTTTTACGTCTTCCTGGCTGGAGAGATGCCTGAGTGGTTATGAGCTCTGCTATTCTTTCAGCTTCAATCCCCTGTGGTGGCTCACACAGGCCTAGTGCCAGCGAATCCCATACTCCCTTTTGGCCTCTGCTGGCACCAGGTTCAGAAGAGGTTCGCAGACATTCTCGCAGGCAGAAGACCCGTATGCACACATGGAAAGATCTGTTATTTCTTGCTTTATGCATATGGTGTCAGCCTATGCCTCTTGTTCACTGCTGTTTCACCAGGATAACCAGCCCCAACCGTTCAGGGGACCTTGGCTCTGCCATTTCCACGGTGCCATAGAATACCGACATGCGCTCTGTGTCCAGCTTTATCTGAGTTCTGGGGATCCAGTTTAGGCCCTCCCGTTTGCAAGGGCTTCCCACAACCCTCTCCTGGGCCTGCCTGATGGCTTTCTTTTAAGCTTGGTGCCTTTCCCTCCAGAGAAAGGCTGCGAAAGCCAGGGTCGGGAAGGACATTCTTAGCTCTGCTGTCTGGTCTTTGGTGAAAGAGAAGTGGTGTGGGAGAGCTCTCTTCCCTCGGAGGCCCTGGCAGCCTCTGGAAACTTCCCCGAGGAAGACCAGTTAAAACAACAAAGGGGTTGGCCAAGCCTTATGTGGCTATTTTAAGTCAAAAGGGAAATAACTTGGATGGAAAAAGAGGTGAGTGGAAATTCAAACCCATCCCAAGAGCCTCAGTTTGCAGCCCCTTCTGCCCTCCCTTCTTCCCTTCTCCCCCTCTCTTTTTCTCTGTGTCTCTGTCTGTCTGTCTCTCTCCATGTCTCTTTGTCCGTGTCTCTGTTTCTCTCTCTCTCTCTGTGTGTGTCTCTCTGTTTCTGTCTGTCTGTCTCTCTCTCTTTCTCTGTCCTCACCACCATCGTGTGCCCCCACTGTGGTGTTCTCCAGATGAACTTCTGTGTGTCTTGACTTGGGCAGGGCCTCTTGAGAATAGAGTGATGTTTGTGTCCTGCTGCTTGTTGAACTTGGCAGGTGTGATAACTACTCCTTCCAAGGCAAACTACCATCTTCTAGAAGAGAGGGCCGAGCCCACATCCATGCTAGGGATGGGCCATGTGCTCAGCCGCCCAGGCCTTCTTCCCCCCTCCTACCAGGCCTCCCACTGGGGAGAAGCAGGCATCAGGGCTGGAGGAGACCAGAGGAATCTGGGTGCAGGGGGCTGTGGAAACAGAGCTTCCCAGCCTGGCTCCAAGAATCCCCTGCACAGCCCTGGACAAGCGAGAGGCTGTTGTCGAGGCCAGGGTCTGTGGAGCTTGCTGGAGAGTGGAGTCCATCAGCCCTTTTCTAAGAGAGGTCTGGAGAGAAAGGGGCCTTCCTTCTTCAGGAGCTTTTTCTCCAATTTTCTACCCCCCTTCCCAGCTGTCATAGAATCTGTTTCCAGAGTTTGCCTCCAGGGCCCGGGCCAGAGGCAAGGGACTTCAGCCTCAGTTTCTCACTTGAGTGAATCCCTGTAGATCCCAGCAGTGCAAACGACTCAGATCCATGAGTGCTGGCGTCTAGATGCCAGCCGGGCCTCACACTGGCTGTGCCAGCTGGTTTAGCCTCTGTGTGGACTGTCCAGCCCAGCCGGCGGAGGCGGCTATTGAAGGTTGAGGGGAAGCGTGAGGGGAAGCGCTTCGCCGGCTGATGTCTTAGCCACCCCTCAGCCCTGCAGCCTCTTCACTCATAGCTGGTTTCTCGGTGCTCCTGGGGGAATGTGGGGCTGAGCTGCGGAAGCAATTACCCTCCCTTTGATGTTTGGGCGACACAGCTGGCTAGCGGGATGGCGTTGGCAGCCCCACATCTGGGACAGGGAACACCCACGTTTTGGGGTCTACCCTGCATGTATTTTCACAGTGCCTTGTATAGAACAAAGAGCCGCACCAGATGGACAAGCCTGGACGTTTTTGTGACCCCCCTGTGGGCGTGTCCAGTTGGCTCCCAGGGAGCCTCGAGCATCCCAGAACGGCTGTGAGTGTGTCCCAACACCACAGTGTAAGCTTCCTCAGACAAGAATCAAATTATTTACTTCTGTGTTGTGTGTGGTAGGTGGGAGGGTCCCACAGAGCTCGTGTGGAGGTCAGAGGGCGGCTGAAGGGAGTCTGTTCTCCGACATGTGACTGAGCGAGGGACCCATAAGCAGACGGCAGTCACCTCCCTTTCTTGTCGTGGTATACCGTCATCACCAGCTGGGAAGCCACCCTGGGACGCTGCTCTGTGCCTCCTCTAACTGTCCCCGGAGTCGGGCGCCTGTGCTTTTCCTCTGACCTCCTCTCCTTGCCCGGGTTTCGTTTGGTTGTCTTCACACTTTGTATTCAATACGTAGCCCTTGCTACTCCAGGTCAACGCCGCGACAGTGCTGGCTGCCCTCAGGGATGCTCGTCCAAGGCCCTGTGTTCCATTCTCACACCACCCGGGTACGGTGGTGCAGGCCTGTAACCCTGAGGCTCCAGGAACGGCAGGAGGTTCAGAAGTTCAAGGCCAGCCTTGGCTACATAGCAAGTTCAAGGACTGCTGGGATCATCTGGGAGCCTTCCTCTAAACACACAGAACACACCGAAGTAAAACCTCCTAAAATAAAAACAAGATAATGCCAACAGACACCACAGAGAGAGGCATGGTTTCACCTTAGACTCCAATCGCTATTCCTCCCTTTGTCTCTACAGTGTACAGCAGTTTCTGCCTTCCAGTCACCTTCACCAGCATCTTCCTCACGAGGGTGGGGACACCACCATGGGGGCGTGTGCCCACACTCACAGCGCTCAGTGTCCACAGTCACTCCCTCCATCCTCAAATATTCAGAGATGGAAGTTCGGTCCGGTTTGTTACCTTCCCTGTTTGGAGTTCAGGGCTTTGGTCAATCATCCTCACCCCCTTCTTGGCTGTGGCTGCATCCTGGCTTGGTTCTGGGTGGCCCAGTTTCCACCTCAGTTTCATTCGGTATGCACTCTGGACGGTCCCCTCCGCTTCGGTGTCTCCCTCCCACTCTTTCTCTTTCTTCTGCTACATTGTTGCTGCTTTAGCCAGGTGAAGTGGAGCTGTGGCCTCTCTGAGAGACGTCTGACGCTGCCCTAACCGTGCTGCTCTTTTCTCCCATGCTCCTCTCCAGCAGAGCTGGAGAAAGTCCTGAGGGAGTAGAAGCCTTCTTGGAAGAATGCAAATGTGTTCTTCCGTCTGGCCGCTAATGGTGGAAACAGGATCTTCCAGCACTTGGAACTGTTCTTTCCCGTGAGTGACTAGTGAAGAATACATTTTCTTGGGGGAATCTTAGAATGGACTTAGAATGTTCTTACCAGAACATGTCTGGTCTTCTAGGACATGGGTGGCTTGGGCTGGGCCCTGCTCACAGGCTGGAGGCCGTCTTGCTGGTTACTACAGCCGGGCCTGTGGTTCCAGATTCCAGCTTGTCAGCTTCATTTTAAGAAACCCTAAGACTAAGTTAGGAAGTAACTCATATTCTACCTAAAGTTAGCCCTGGCTGCACCCACTGCCTGCCCCCCCCAACCCCGCAGGCTCATATGGGAGTCACCAATGTCTTCCATTGTGCAAGGGGCCCATAACCAGGATCCTCTGTGCTTCCACAATCCCTGACATGGTTTGAGGACAGGGTGACATCCCCTGGTGATGGCCTGTGGACCGCGGTGGGGTCCTATTTAGAAACCCGGGTGTTCGAGGAAGGGCAGGATGAAGAACGAGGCCAGCACCAAAGATTTGCCAGCGGACACACACGGTCATCAAGAAGCTCAGGCTGGCCTGCCCATGCTGCGCACATGCCTGAGGAATGCGGGCCTCTACGACCTGCTCCCAGCCAGGGAGGCATTTGGGAGACCTAGTTCCTGAGCCACGTGGAACTTCACAAGCGACCTGGAACCAGCGGTGACCAGCGCGCCCTGGGAGTTCCTGCCCGGAGCCTCAGCAGCATTTTCCAGCTCTCTGCGCCCTCACCTCGAGGCCTTTGGATAAAGCTGTTTTCCAAGTGACTCACTTTCAGGTTCCAGTCATCAGTCAAAACTGTCACTGACAGTGTTTGTTCATGTTTGATCCGATGCTAATCTCCCCCATCTTTTTTAGGCCATTTCCTTCGTCCTTGTTTGTGCTCCACGTAAAGGGTACTGGCTGCGGCGGGGTGGGGGGGGGGTGGGGGGGGGAGGGGTGTGTTGTGTTAAGGTGGAGGTGCTCATTCTTACTGAGTTATCGTTACTTCCAGATCTTTCCAAAGGACAGAGCAGGAAATCGAGCCTCAGGGAAAGACACGCCTGCCTGCTGTGGTGGCACACTTTTAACCAGAGCACCCGGGAGACAGAGGCTGGTGAGCGTCTGTGAGTTTGAGGCCAACCTAGCTCACAGAGTGAGCTCCAGAACAGCCAGGGATATGCAGGGAGATCCAGTCTCAAAACAAGAAAAAAGAAAAAGAACCAAGTAATAAATCTGCTCTAATTTCTGTAAAAAGAAACATAGCATTATGTGGTTTTCCATGTCACAAGGACATATTCTCTTCTCTCTTAGGCTGAAAATCTTTCCTCCACAGGACTTCCTTCCTGCCCCTCTCTCTTCCACCGTCCCTCCCTCTTTCCCTTCCTTCCTTCCCGCCTTCTTTCCTTTCTGAATAGCTATTTATATTGTTTCAATCTGGGCTGAAGCTTTATGACCCTGAAACAGCCACCCACTGTGCCCCAGCTCTCTCTGTACACCTGTGAAATGGGTATGGGGGTCCCAGTCCTCCCTGCAAGCCTACTGTGTGCATCTGTGACATGGGTATGGGAGTGCAAGCCCACTGTGCACCTGTGGTAGGTTTAGGCTGCTAGCGATGCTGAAGGCTGTAGAGGGGTCATGAACCACTTGGGATGGAAAGCAATCACCAGGGCCATGCAAGAAACTCCCCATTCACACTGGCTTTGTTCCATGATGCTGGTTTTTTCTAGCTGAGGCAGGGGAATGCAAAGTTTAAATGTGCCTGGGTCTTAGGATGAGTTTAGGGTCTGCCCCAGTGACTTCACAAGATGCCATTTCAGAATAAAAAGTAAAAAGAGGGCTGGGAGTGTAGGGTTCTTGGCATGTGTAAGACCCTGGGCTCAACTCCAGCATCTCAAATAAAACCCTGAACAATTCGTAGATCCTTAATTTTCACACAATTATATTTTGGGAAGTTTCATTTGCCCAAGAAAAAAGTGGTTTGCAGTGTTTGTTCTTTCACTCAATTATGAAGAAGAAGACGAAGAAGAAGAAGAAGAAGAAGAAGAAGAAGAAGAAGAAGAAGAAGAAGAAGAAGATGATTTAGGACTTTCTGTTCTTCACTGACAGGGATGTTAACTGCGGTCGGCCTCAGGAGCTTTTAGCAGATCCAACCTTCTCTTACGAAATACAAATGAAAAGACGGATCAGATTTCACATCATCAGAAGATGGATTTTCAATTGTGCTTAATTCTTTATGCTTAAATTGATCAAATTGGCAGCATTATTATGCCGGCAGTTACGTAACTGTTTAATCCAGGGAAATTTTTAAAGCACAAAAGGCCTGAAGGTCACAGGAATGAAATTATTTTCAAGGAGTTTTATTGATTTTTACTGTACAGGTTGTTTTTGTTTGTTTGTTTGTTTGTTTTGTTTTGTTTTTGTCAGTTAGGGAAAAATGCCCCCACCAGAGCGTCATTTTCTTGACTGATGACGTGGAGGACCCAGCTCACTGTGGGCGGTGCCCTCCCTGGGTGTTGTTGGTCCTGATGTATAAGGAGGCACACATGCTGCTCCTGTCCTGACTGGGACCAGGAATGTGGAAGCCAAACAAACATTTCCTCCCCAAGTGGCTCTTGGTCATTGTGTTTGTCACAGTGATAGGCTGCAAGCCAGGACAGAGAGAGCGAGAAATGGAGAGAGAGACAGAGAGGGAGACAGAGAGAGACAAATAGAGAAAGACAGAGAGGTGGAGAGAGACAGGGAGAGAGAGAGAGACAGAAGGGGAGAAAGAGAGAACTAGAGAGAGAGAAGAGAGGGAGACAGAGAGAGACAAAGAGAGGGAGAGAAAGATGGAGAGAGGTAGACAGATGGAGAGAGAGATGGAGAGAGATGGAGAAAGAGAGATGACAGATGGAGACAGAGAAGAAGGGAGAGATGACAGATGGAGAGAGAGAGAGAGAGAGAGAGGGAGGCGTACACGTGCAGCACACTGGCAAAGTGCGTGGAGCTCAGGGGACAGCTTTGTGGAGTCTGTGTCTCGTTTTCCTTTCCATGGCTTCTGGGCTTGAACTTGGGTTCTCAGGTCTGTGTGGTCAGGTGGCAGGCATCATTACTGCTGAGCCATTTCCCGACTCCCCTTATTTCGGGGATAGCATTCTTTTTGCTATGTAGCCGAAGGTGACCTTGAACTCCTCTGTCCTCCTGCCTTGGCTTCTCCGGTCCTGGGATTACATGTGTGAACCTCCACACCTAAGATTTTTGAGCATATTAAAACCACATTTAATGTATTTTAAATATGTGGTAAAATGATAAATAAAATATTTTTAAATTTAAAAGTTAAAACATGTTAAATATTTGTGGAAGAAGTAGAAGAGAAATAAAAATTCAAGAAGAAAAAGAAAGGATGATATTTTCCAACAGTTAAAAAGGATTTTATTTATATGTTTTAAATTGGATGGCAATGGGCATAAAATAATTATGAGCTCCAAATTCTTTTTAATATTTTATTAAAACTGATGGTTTTATGTCTAAACGTCAATATTTGCAGTGAATTGAAAATTATATCCCTTGCAATCACTTAAATTTATGATGAAAACTTTTAGCCCTGAAATTAAAAATATGTGATAGGGTACATTGCTTTTGAACCCCTCCCCCCTTTTTAAGAATCACTTATTTATTACGGATACAGTGTTCTATCTGCATGTACTTCTGCACTCCAGAGGGCACCAGATCTCATTATAGATGGTTGTGAGCCACCATGTGGTCACTGGGACTTGAGCTAGGACCTTTGGAAGACCAGCCAGTGCTTTTAACCTCTGAGCCCTTTTTCTAGGTCCCTTGAAAACTCCTTTTTAAGATGTACATATAAGCAAAAATTTGTAGGCCTCTGGACCATCGGATGTCACATGACTGGAGGCAGAGCTCCGTTTCTTGGCCCTACCCCCTCAACCTTCTCCACCCATGGTGACTTTGTGTCCATGTGGGCAGCATCTACACAGATTGCACAGAGCTGGGGCTTGTCTTTAGTCCTCTGCCTACCAGCTCCAATGATAACAAGAAAATTATGGTAACTGTATCGCTGGCCTGGCCTGGGCTAACCCCTGGGTTTAACACCTAATTACAACAAGCAATCAGAAAGTAGTGACAGTAAATACTTCAGGCCATGCCTCTCTGGGCTGGCCAGACACTTCTCTTCATCCTGGCTGGTTCTTGTTGGCCTCGTCCGGCTAGAATCCATACTGCCAAGGGCTGGTCTCTGCTCCACAGAGATAAGCGTCTCTTATCCTCCGGGAGGCCAGTCTGGGTGGACTCTGTCATGGCACTGGGCAGGCTTTTGAGAGAGAAAGGCTGCTTGAAGGCCTCAGCCAGGCATTCTGCCCTGTCCATTCCCAGGGGCAAGGCGAATCCTAGGCTGAGCCCTGGCCTCCCTTTCTCCTGGGAGAGGCTGGAGAGTCAAGCTCAGGAGCAAGGACATGCGTCATCAGCGGGAGCCCCGAGGGAGGGCTGGGTACCAGCGCTGAGGCCCTGCCGCTGCTCAGCTGGGATGTACACGGCTGGGATGGACCGGATCTCCCCAGATAAGGATCGAGTCTCCACAGGTGACCTGTTTGTATTGTCCCCACGTTGTGGAAGCAGCTGAAGCCGAAGAGAAGAGGGACGGACCGGACACGCTGCAGCCAGCAGGTTAAAGCCCGGAATCTTAACTCTCTCACCTTCCGCCTCCTCTGCTTGTGTCTCCAATAGGTCTTCCTGGAACTTAAATAGTGTGTGTGTGGGGGCACACGTGTGCACATAGTCAGAGGCCAGATTCTGGTGTTGGGGCCATAGGGATGGAAGTGCTGAGTGCGGGACGGTAGGGCATCTCCGTAATTCACTTCCCGGAAGCTTCGAGGAAGGGAGGGGCGTGGTAGGGGCCTGGTTTGTGTTAACTGTCTAGTTGGCACATCCCGGGGAGAGTCTTACTGGGAATCAGCTGGCCTGTGGGCATATGTGGGCACTGTCTTGATTGTCCACGGGTGAAGATGGAGCTGGCTGTGGCGAACCATCCCCTAGGCCCTGAGCTATGAGACTGAAGAAAGCTAGCCAGCAGGGGCGTGTTCACTCTCTTTCTGCTCCTCATGGTGTGATGTCGCAGTCTCCTGCCCTGCCCTCACTTTCTGGCAAGGATGGACTGAAATCTGGCACTATGGAACTTCTGAAGGCAAAGCCTTTCTTCCTTACAGTTTCTTGGGAGTGAAGCAGCAGCTGGGTAGAAGGTGAGACCGCGTCTTCGGGCCCAGCAGGGAACGTCACCCAGCACCTAGTAGAGCCGAGCTCTAGGGTCCACCATGGTTACCTCCCATCCTCGCCCTGGCCCACCCGCCCAGTCTCTGCAGAGACTGTCCCACCTTGCCCACCTGACCTGACCCCATCTGCTCACCTCAGCCCAAGCCCTGACTCTTCTCAGGCCTGTTTTTCAGTCACTTATCCTTCATGCCATGGACTCTGGTTTTCACAATAGTGTTGAATGGCACTTGGCTTTTTACTAGATCTGAATAGTTGCGATGTTATTAGCACATTTGACTTTTCAGAAATGCAATTAATATTTCCTCACAGAGACAGATAATCATGTCACTCTTAGATCCGATGTGTGGAGGACTAATATGTGAAATTGGAATTGGCGCGTCCTCACTGCTGCTAAAATTAGACTGCAGGGCTGAGCTTTATCTCACAGAAAGGACACAAACCAGCGCTCACTCTGCGATGCTTCAGCCTCTGAGCTCGTGGCAGAGGCCGTGCCTCAGAGAGAAGGTTTTGGACGTGACAGATGTCATGGTGATGAGAAATCAGGGCAAGACCTGAACAGCAATTTCTGGATTTGGGAGAGATAAACCAGATTGTTTTCCTGATCGTGATGGGGGCACACGCCTCTAACCCCAGCAGCCCGGAAGCTGAGACGGAGGTTAGAGAGTCTGAGGCCAGCCTGGGCTACATAATGAGTTCCCGGCCATCTAGCGTCACAGTGTAAGACCCTGTGTCAAAAACAAAATCACAGAAGCACCTAAACCAACCGAAAGCAAAACAAAATAAAAATCCAGAAATAAAGAAATGGGGAGGGGTGGAAAGAAGAGGGAAAAGAAGGGGAGAAGAAAATAGGAAGTGAGGAAGGAAAGAAGAAAGGAAGGAGAAAAGAAGGGGAGAGACAGAAGAAAGAAGATTGAGGGAGAGAAGGCAAAAAGGAAGGAAGGAAAGAGGAATAGAAGGAAGGAAGTAAGGGAGGAGAGAGAAGGAGAAGCAGAAAGGAGAGCCAGGAAGGAAGCTGTGTCCAGGAAGTAGCCCTGTAAGCAATGCCTGGGGCAGGCTCTGGGCCCAGGCAGGCCTCGGTAAGGCCTTAGTCAGCCGGCAGAGCCCCACTGTTTGTGTTTTACTTTATGACTGTGATCATCTCTATCCTGCCTTTACTTCTGTTCCGTGCGGGAGAGGTCGCTGACATCTTCATATCCTCCTGGTGTTGCTGATGTGAGAGCTCTGTGGGGACCGGGAGGAAGGTCCCAGGGGTGCACCCACTGAAAATGCTTGCCCAGAGCCCAGTACCTGACAGACACAGAGCACGCCCTCGTCACCAGGTGAGGAGGTTTTCTATAGTGCCGCTTTTCTCTCAGATCTGTCAAATTTCTACTGTCTAATATCTCTTATACTTTTTTCCAGTTACACCTAATTTAAGCTTTTCCTCTCAGAAATTTAAAATAATTGCTGCACAGGGACTGGGCTCAGTGGGAGGCTGCGTCTGACTCTGGGCCAATTTTTTTTTTTCATTAAGAAAAACATTTATGTTAAGTAAAATCACTCAAAGCATATAGAACTTTTTAATTTTTTAAAAAATGAGATAGGGTCTTATGTAAAGTCCAGGTTGGCCTTGAACTCATGATCTTCTGCCTCAGCCTTCTGAGAGCTGGGATTACAGGCATGCACAACTATGCCTGGTGGGTAAAAAATTCCCTAATCTCAGGAGAAGGCACTAAGGTTGCAAAAAGAAAAAAAAAAAAAATGTGAGCACTGTCTGTGACACCTTTTGGAAATCCTAGACCCCTTTAAAGAGACCAGGTAAATTAACATTCAAAGATGAATTTACTCTTGTTAGCGGCTGCCGCCAAGGCCCTCACTCCATTAACAGCGCTTCCCAACCAGCAGGCTCCGTGGGCCTGGCTGTATGCTTCCTGCAGAGCCCCTTAGCTGAGGCGTCCTAAAAAAAGAAGCTCCCACAAAACGTGGCAGAAGCCCTCAGGGGAGGATTTCCACAGGCTCGAGTTAATATAGACTTTTTCAAAAGGACTGGCCTCATGCCGTCTCTGAATTGCCCAGGGTGGCACCCAAGTGGGAGGGAAGGCTGCTGGCTAAAGGTGCCACCCCAGGCCTTGCGGTTTTGGGTGGGCGGCCCCTTCTTCATGACCACGTTGTGCTTCTCCCTCTGCATTACACATACCTGTGGGCACACGAGCACACCCCTTCCACACTCCCACAAGGAGCCTGGCTCTGCTTCGGTTGCCATAGCAACGTTGTAGCCAAGTTCCCAGCTGAACAACTTTTACCAGACGAAGCGTGTTGCCCTGCCCTGCCCTGCCCTGCCCTTCGCCTGGTGGAGCTGAGTGTAGGCTGCTCTGAGAGGCCTCTACAGCGGTCAGAGTGGAGTCAGTGAGCTCCTGGTTCAAGCGAGGGATCCTGCCTCACTGCAGAGTGCGGAGAGCCACCTAAGTCACCTGCCATCAACCTGCCTCAGGCCTCCATGGCACCACCCTCCCCTGCTAACCCAACAACTGGCCAGCCTCACCGGCCACCAAACCGGAGAGAAACCACTAGTGAAATTCCTGGTCACACCGACTGCTGCTTCCTGTTGCTTGTGGCTGCCACCTGTCAGCGTGATCTGAGTCGAGGTCATGTTCTCAGTTCCCATCAAATACTTTGTGTAAAGGGGGGTGGGGAGGAGGCGTGTGTGCCAAGGCCTGTGGTGCCCTGACCAAAGCTCAGGTTCTTAGGTTCTTTTGGCATTACCAAAGAAATCACAGGGTCAAAGTTAAGGAAACCTTGACGTTACCCTATAAAGTCATTTCATTACTCTATGAGTGGGTGTTTTGCCCACAGGTTTGTCTGTGGACTGGGTGTGTGCAGATGCTTGAGGAGCAGAAGAGGGCATTGGGTCTCCTGGTGCTGGAGTTACACACGATGGTGAGCTGCCGTGTGGGGGCTGGGACTCTAGCCCGGATAAGCGCTGAGCTGTCTCCTCAGCATCTTCTCTGACAACAGTTCTGGAAGGGTGAAGTGATGGAAAAGTACATAAACCTTGTGCACAACTTACAAAATAGGACATTCACACCATTTGTTATGGAACCTGAACACACTTACAGATAAATGTCCTGAGTTTTCTATTCAAGGGGCAAAATGAAGCACACCCCAAACAATGACAAAAACCCAACAAAATCAAAGACTTCTGAGGCACAAGGATGAAGTTTAGGCTCTGTTTCTTTTTTATATTTTAAAATTATTTTAATTATTTGTATATGTGTGGGTGGGAGCATATGTATGCTGTGCCCGAAGAGGTCAGAAAAGGCCCTGGGTCCCCTGGGATTAGTTATGGGCGGATGTGAGCCACCTGATTGGATACCAGGAATCCAGAGCAGCAGGTGCTCTTAACCACGGTGCCATCACTGCAGCCCCGGAGGCGACCTCCACGGCTAGCGGACTGTGCTTACATCAGCCCACGTCTTCAGTGGCTATCGCAATAAAATAACCTGTTATAGTCAGGCATGGCTGACACATGCGCTCAAGAGGTTGAGACAGGAGTGTCAAGAGTTCAAGACTAGCCTGGGCTACAAGGTGAGAGCCTGTCTCAACAAGTAAACAAACAAACAACAACAATCATACCAAGCCCAAGGTACGCTATGATATACAAAGTACTTTGCAAATACTGTCTTGGATATTATTATGAAGGGTGTTGATTGGGAAAATGTAGATATACATACAATCTCATTTATGTACCTAGAATTTTGTATGGCAGCTATGAACATGTTAAAGTCAGTATCTGTGGTTGTGTATCTCATCTTTCCACCCCCGCTTCTGGCCTACTCTGAGGAATCTTCACTCCTTTTGTGCTTTCACAGTGTACACGATTTAAACTTGTATGTAGACTTGTGTAGGCCCAAGGGCATATCAGGACTCATCTTCAGTCTCTCTGCCTTCTTCTTCTAAGGCTTATTTTTATTTCTTATGTGGGCATGCTGCCTGGATATACATGTGTATATCATATATAACAGATCACATATAATATGTAATATATAACACATTCTATCATGTGTGTATGGTGCTAGAGAAGCTAGAAGAGGAGATCAGATCCCCTGGAGCTGGAGTTATGTACCCATGGCGCTGGGAACCAAACCCAGGTCCTCTGCAAGAGTGGAGATTGCCCTTAACGCCTGAGCCATCGCTCCAGTTTCCATGTTTTCTTTTGATACAAAAATCTCTTAATCTAACTCAGAGCTTGCAGATAAGGCCGTTCTAGCTAGCGTTGATTGGGCATCTACCCTGTCTCCACCATCCAAATCAGGAATAACAAGCCACATGTCTAGCCAGCAATTCTGTGGGTTCTGGGATCGGAATTCTGAACTTTCTTCCCCTTATCTGCAGAGCAATCACTTTAGCCATGTGTCCATCTCCCCACCGTGTGGCCACCGCTGCCTGGAGTGGCCTTCTCCCTGTCACGTGGCCATCATCTCTCCAGCCCTCTGAGGAAGCAGCTCACATATGCCCTGAGCTCACCCCCAATCACCGCAGACACTATATGTCTGCTTATGTGGTGCAGGAAGGTCTGTGCTCTGGGGACACAGGAAATACTTTTTCTCCCCACAGGGCTCAAGTCTGTTTTCTCTGAGGCTGTGCTGTCACTCTGGTCTATGTCAATAGTAAGAGACCTTTCTTTTTTCCTTTGGAAGTTTCTTTTCTTCTTTCTTGCTTTTTCTGCTCCCTTTCCCTTTTTCCCCTTTAATTAACGTATGTTTCAACAATCAAGAATGTCATCATAATTTCAAAGAACAGAGGTGAGTGATAAGTATTCTGGACCCTTCTGGACCCTCTAGGTCCGGAATGTAAACAGGGGCAGCGTCTGAGTGCCCCGGGGTCAAACCCTCTGGATTCGAATGCTGAACTCATCTCACACTGAGTCACTTGGGGTACCTGTGCAGTCTCCCTACCTCAGTTTCCTTGTCTGTCAAACAGTGACCTCCTCGGCAGCGCACCTCCCTAAAAGGAAAGGATTGTTGCCAGTCTGGTGGACAGCAGTCACGTGTTGCCCAACCCTCGGCTGGACTTTTAGCCACAGAGCATTGAAAGGCAGAGAGTGCCTCACAGCTGGAAAAGCTCCCGGTGTCCCTTCTGCCTCCCACCACAGGGCATTGTTTGCTACTCCTCTCTAGTCCTCCTCAACCTTAATTAAAAACCTAATTTCTCTATTACCATAGCAATGAGTGGAACAACAGCTGATTTGTTTCGCCGAATTAATTTTGCTTTAGGGAACCTAAGAGGACTTTATTATCAGAGTAGCAGGCAGATTTAAACAGAAAGAACCTCCCAACACTTACCCCAGAATTTGAAAATGAAGAGACTAAACGGTTGGTAGGTGAAAGTGCAGGGCACTTGGTTCGCTGTGGCCGCAGCACCCAGGATGACACAGGCAGCACTGTGCTCCACCACTCAGGGTGAGGCAGGTAGTAAGGACCGTGTCCCCAGCACCCAGCACTGTCTCCAGCACCCAGTACTACTGTGCCCTCAGAACTCAGTACAGTACAATCACAAAAAGACCCCCAAGGCTCAGACGTCTGACTATTCGCTCTTAGTTGATGGAGCTGTTTGGGGAGGGTGAGGAAGTGAGTGGAGAAGTCCTGCCACAGGGCTGCTGCTTTGAAGTTCCCAAGGCCTCAAGCCATTCCTTCTGGTTTCCTCTGCTTCCGGTTTGTGAGCAGAGCTGCTGCTTTGATGGGCCCCGCCTCTGCTCCACTGCGGACTCCCATCCACAAAGCCTTCCTTTGGTAAGTGGCCTGGCTTGGGGAGTTTCATCATAGCAGCAGGACAGTGATGCACCATCCCTGAAGAACAGTTTGCAGCCGGGGTTTAGCTTGAGACTCACTGTCTATTATAAGGTTAAACCTCCTGGGGACGTAGGGGAAGGAGGAGCTGGGGGGACAGTGGGGACAGAGGGGACAGCTGCTGGGCTGGCTTTTCTGGGCACCACCTGCAGCGGGCGTTAGAGCCAGTGTTTCTTCTTCTGTGACTGAATTTTGTTTTTCCAAGTTGAAAATTGCTCTTGCCAGCTGTGCTTGGGTCAGGCTCTCAGACTCAGGGAGTGATTTAGGGGCTATTTCCAGTCTAATGGGACAATCTATACCTCAGTCCCTAACACCAAGAGGGACTGCAGTTTTGTGGCAAAGAACTGTAGAATTTCAGAGCTGGGAGTTCAATCAAACCAAACCCAAACAAACCAAGAAACAACAACAAGAATGATAAAGCATCGGGCAGCATCCAAGCCCCATGCAGCTGCAGCTCAGCAGGTCAGCTGGTGCTGTGGAGACCCACCGACCTCTCTGTGCCAGGCTGAGACCCACTGACTTCTCTGTGTCTGGCTGAGGTGTCTTCCTTATCTATGGCTACCCCTCCACTCCCCTCTCCCATCTTCTCGTCTGCCCCTTCTGGCCTTGAACTCCATGTAGCCGAGGATGACTTTGAACTTCTGACCCTCCTACTTCCACTTCCTGAGCGCATGGCCGCCATGGCTGGTTTTACACAGTGTGGGGGTTGAAGCAGAGCTCCCTGTGTGCCATGTGTCTACCATCTGAGCTGCGCCCCAGCCAGGCTGTCCTTGGAGAGCTCTGACATCTTCTCTGTCTCTCCCCCAGGTCTTTAAACCTTCCTCTGGCAGTGACAACCCCATTTCACAGAGGAAAGAAGAGAGGCACGGTGAGGCGGGGCCCACAGGCTTAGTGAGCAAGCACCCAGCCCTTCACACAGATCTGGCTGCAGCCACTGGTGCCTGGGGCCTCCCCTACGCTCTTCCAGGGGAAAATCTCCCTGGAGCAGCTCCGGAGCACCTGCATGGCCGACATGGAGCAGCCGCCGGGGCCTGGAGTGACATCAAGCTAGAGCACGGCACCGTGAGCAACTGTCTGGTCTGCCTCCCTCTAGCAAGCCTATGGTCAGAATGTTGCAGGATATTTGATCACACTGTGGACCCCGAGATTGTGTTGTTTACTGGAAAAACCTGTTTCTAGCTGTGGTGTGGCTCCAGTCTAGCACACACCTTTAATCCAAGAGTTTTCTGCTTGAGTATTGTGGACAGGGTTAAATAAAGTCAACCATTGGTCAGAAAGTGGAGCAAGCAACCAGTTGACAGGGAGTGAACACAGAGAAAAAATATAGAAAGTGAGAGGAAGTCAGGAGGATGGGTAGAGAGACACACAGGAAGGAGCGGGGAGGGACAGTCCGTGAGACAGCCTGGAGAAGGAGGGGCCCTTTTTGGAATGTCAGCTGAGGAGAAAGGTCAGCTAGTGCTTTCTCTGCCTCTCCGAGCTAGTGGGCTTTCACCCCAGCATGGGGCTCCAGAGTCTTTATTGGTAAAATCACATATTGATTTTGTTAAAAGCAATACCAGCATTGATAACAGAGTGTGGGTCCCCTAGGGAGAAGTTTACCCCAGGAGATGGACCCTGAGTGGGGCCTGTGTACTGAGGATGAGGTTGCCCTGGAGGGCACAGACCAGAGCACTCTCTCTTCAGCCAGAGGAACAGTCCCTGTATGCCAGGCACACACCCCAGAGGAGTGGGGTAAAAAGATTGTAACTGAGAATATCCACACCGTTAAGTCTGGGTCCAACGGAGTAAGAACAATAGTGTGAAGTAATAAATGTGACACTAAATACTGAGTACACCTGGAAAGTGGGGGACCCAGTCAGGAAACTAGGTAGATGGGGAGTACGGGAAAGAGAAAGCGCTCAATGGGTAGGTTGGGAACGGCGGGGAGTCTGGGCAGGATGAATGAGTGAGAAAGACCTGGGATCCTGTGTCTCCATCAGGTGTCCGAAAGGGATGGAGGGATGGGAAGAATTCAAGAGCAGCGTGAAGGGCAGCCTTAGAAGTGTAGACATTTTTATTCATTATTCTCAGGAAAAAAAGAGTGGAGGAGTGGAAGAAGAAAGCCATTTCAAGAACTAATGACCCAGGGTTTCCGATTTAATGAAATAACCGAGGCTCTGGTAAGATGAACCCTGAAGCAGAAAGATGACTGCTGCTGGTCCATCTCTCTGTCTCTGTCTCTGTCACTCTGTCTCTAGAAGCTCCCACACAGGCGTTCCCAGAGCTGTGTCTCCTAGGTGACTTGAAATCCTAGAAAGGTGAAAGAAGTATTAACCATCACTGGCCACTCACTAGC
>NW_026586383.1:9605593-9612908 GCF_907164565.1 Psammomys obesus
CACTGGCCACTCACTAGCGTCGCCCTGGCTTTTGGCTCCTCTGGGTTTGGATCACCTGTACCTCTCAAACCTTTATGACTTATGGGCAGGAGGGACTTGGGGCTTTGGAAAAGGAACATCAAGCGACTTACCTGAGTTCCCCCTGGCTTCACAGGTCTGAGGTCTCCCTTATGGCCATTGCAGGATGCCCACTTTTTGGCAGAGCCCAGATTTGGCTTACTTCTGAGACTCCCACTCCCCACTCTGCACCCCTCCCCCGCCCCTGGGATGCTGCTCCTGGACTGGCCATGTGTAAGCCTCTGGACCTCTAGGAAGAATCCCATAAAGGCGGGAGCTTCAGAGAGAAGAGCTACGAGGAAGACACGGGAAACTTTGAAGGCAAAGGATTGCATGTCCAGCAAATGGTCCCTCCACACCTGCTGAATGGAATTTGCTGGGACAGATGGAGGCTACGGTTGGTGGCACAGCAGGCTTCCTGGCCAGAAACTGCTAAAGAGAGCCGTGCTGGCCTGAGAACGGGACCACTGCGCTTCCGCGTCTCTGCCTGGATGTGCTGCAGGCCTCCGGCTCCACCGTGCAGGCCTGAGAGGCTCCTCCACCTCTGCCCCACCGCGTGCCGGTCACGTGCAGGGCTGTCGGCGCTTCCCCAGGCAAGGTCTGCTGGGAGGCGGACCCATCTCTTCCAGAGAACAGCACCGCCGCCAGACTGGGTTGGAGAAAGCAAGCGTGCGCCTCGACGCCGGGAGCAGCGCCTGGGAGGTGCAGGCACTCAGGGTAAGGCTGGGTGAGTGGGAAACGGGAGCAGCCGGCCGTCCCCAGCAAGCTTGTAGGCGGAGGCCCAAGAGAACGCCAGCGTTTTCCTGGAGCGGGGGTAGGGGTGGGGTCACCCTTCCTCCGTGACCCCTCCGACGCCACCACACCCGCAGGCAGCGGCCCCTGAGGGTGGCCTTCAGTGCCAGCTTCCAACACTTCTGTGGGGGGTGGACACCGCCCAGTCCCTTGGGCCCCGCCTCCTCCCCTCTGTGGACCCTCCTCCCCTCTGTGGACCCTCCTCCCCTCTGTGGACCCGCCTCCTCCCCCCTGTGGACCCTCCTCCTTCCCTCTGTGGACCCTCCTCCTCCCCTCTGTGGACCCGCCTCCTCCCCCCTGTGGACCCGCCTCCTTCCCTCTGTGGACCCTCCTCCTCCCCTCTGTGGATCCGCCTCCCCTCTGCGGACCCTCCTCCTCCCCTCTGTGGACCCGCCTCCTCCCCGCTAAGGACCGTCTGTGGGTCTCGCTGTGGCTCTGCTTCCAGGGCGACACCGCCGAGCAGCTGCCGCTCTCCCTCTGAGCTGAGCTGTGGAACCTTCTCAGGAAGCTTTAAGTCAAGCTGCTTTTGAAATGTGTGCAGATTGAAGCTTGGGGTTGGAGAGGGACACGTGGGAGCTCAGGGCACAGGGTTGCTTACTCTTTGCCCACAGGCCATAAGTGACAGACAAGCTAGGCATGGCTGCCGTGCCCAATATGGCAGTCAGAGAGACAAGCAACAGGAAGGAGCAGAGGAGGAAAACTCATTCAGCGTGGCCAGACTGGGAAGAGAAGCGAGGGCCTGTTGACCTCAGTCGGTGTGGCGACCCTACCATGAGGGTGAGGTTTAACTGGAGGGCAGGAGGTGTGAATGACAACAGTCTCCGTCAAGGGGTCTCTGCTGGTCTGCAGCTCCGACCTGTCCTGCGTGCTGCTCTGACAGGGTGGCACGCCTTTGCGAGAGCTCCCCATTGAGGTAATGGACTCCTACGCCTGCTCCAGCTCCCAAGCAATGAGCTGGAAACCAGTTACCATTGAGAAGCTCCCAGCACCGTAACTGGGCAGATGCTGATCTGTTCTAACTGCCTCTGCCAGTCTAGCTACTTCCCAGCCACCTGCCACTACCGTCCTCTAGACTCGCCCTGGCTGCTCCTGCTCTGTCTTTGTCCCCATGGCGACTCGCCCACAGTAACCTCCTCCTCATGGCATGGTGACCTTCTTCTCCCCTTTCTTTCTCTCTCTTCCTCCCCTCCCCCCGGGACCCCCAACTTGGGAGCGGAAGTACCTTCTGCCCATTTATAGGCTCTTCAGCGTCTTTATTAACCAATCAGGATAATTGGGTGGAAACTTCCAGACAGTAGATTCCATAATAGCAATGATAATAGCAGAATCTACTAGCATTTAGCTCCTGTCCGTTCAACAACTGATAACAGAATATACAGAGATCGTGTAAGTGAAGGCCACACCGGCACTCCTCCTGGGAGACACGTCCCTATTCCGACGGCCCCGCGTTCGGCCCTTCCTGTCCCTCTGCAGAGGTGTCCTGGGGAATTCCAACATTTGCAGGTTGTCATGATGGTTAATATTAGTTGGCAGCTTGTTGTGATCTAGAATTACCAACCAGGCAAGCCTCGGCATGTGTCTGTGTGGGTTATCTCGACTGCAGATTAGGGTACCTGCCCGCTGTGGGGCTGAGGGTCTGGACTGACCTCCACAGGCACTGGGAACACAGTGCATGCACATCCACGGTGCAAACACATAAAGTAAAAATAAAATGCTTTAAAACAACAACAAGAAGTTGTTACAGATGCTGAGGTCTGTTTCTGCCACTTCGCCCTTAACAGGCCCGTGTGTTAGCTGGACCAGTCTTTCCCAAGTGAAAGACTACACTTCCCAGCTTCCTTTGCAGCTCCTTCTGCAGGTATTTGTAAATTCTGGCTAGTGAAGTTAAGTTCAGTTACCACAGAGACATGGGTCAGAGGTCTCCAACATCATGCCTTCCCCTTCTTCTCTCACACCTTTTGATTCTTTGGGTATCTGTGTGATGGCAGGTGCTCCAGTTACCATGTTGGACCATAAGGACAAGTTCCAGAGCTTGGAGACAAGAGCTGTATCACAGACAGTGGGATGGTGACCCGGGGAGCCCTGTCCTTGGTGGCTTTTCTTGCTGCCATCCTGAGGTGCATGCTTGTGCAGGTCCTTCACATCTGTAGCCGTTAATTTCTGTGACTTAATCTTCTTTCTCTTTCAGGGGAAGGGAAGGAGGCAGAAAGACAGTCCTCTCCGCCTGGATACAATGTTCTACCCCAGTGAAAAGATAGTCAGCCTATTATTTCAGCTGTGTAACTGTTAAAGGAGAGTGCTTATTTTCACAGTCTTCTCCGGTTGAGACTCAGTGCCTCATTAATGCTCCATTCATCTGCCGAGGGAGGAGAGGAGGGCAGAGCAGCTGGAAGGCCACATGGGATGCCCCCCCCAGGGAGCACGAGAGCGGCAGAGACAGCACCTGCCTCAGCGGCATGTGAGGGACTGGGCAGGGTGGCAAGGCTGGACACTGAGCTCTACTGGGGACTGCTTGCAAGGCTATGACCAATGTGATGTAGCTGGCCTCTTGGGCAAAAGCCTGGCTTCAGCCAGCCCTGGGGAGCTAGGCTTGGCCCCTCGACCCCAGAGAAAAACAAAGAGGGAATTCAAGCAGTGTGAGGAACAGGTAGGAAGGTCCAGTTGAGCCCAGGTCCATCTCTGAGCTACTGACACGGTTTACACAGGGGAAGGGCAGGAGCGCACAGCCCAGGGTGGCCCTGCCAACCGCGATGCCAGCTGTGGCTCGGAACAAGCTGATTGTCTAGGGTGTGGCCTTGGCTTTGACTCCTGGACAGCCGCCCTCTCCTGGGGGTTCTCTTCTAGCTATTCTGCCATTCCTAGAATCCAGGGTGAATATAAGGTTAGGAGAGTGACTTATCCTTGTGCCTTCTGCCTGGAAGGGGCTGAGCTATGGCAGGGAGACACACACAGGTGTCCCTATGCTGAGTCAGGCCGAAGCAGAGGAGATAGACACAGGGAATGAAGGCAGAAATGCCAGGCCTGCATCTGGCTCGCAGGAGTCACAGCTTTACAGTGACTTCTAAGGGCCTTGTAGTGTTTGGATTAAGTTGCCAGGGTGCAGGGCTTATGGCCATGGGTTTAGGAGGTTCCCAGGACAGCCGTGGGGCACCCCGAGAGGGCGGGGACCCATCTGAGATTGCTCAGCTGTGAGCACAAGAGCAGCTGACATTCTTGCTGTCGGCCTTCCTGCTTGGATGGGAGGGTGTCCTGGGACTCGGAACCAAGAAACCACACAGCTCTGAGAGGAGGCCTCCTCAGCAGAGGCATTTCAGATGCCTCATTTCCCAAGCCCAGTTGAGCTGAGGAGCTCAGGAGCCTCAGCCCCTCTCTTTCTTGCTTCTCTTCTGGGTTTCTTCCTATGAGAGCATCACAGCAGGCAGCAAATCTCGTAAAAGAGGCTTATCGGAAGGACAAATCCAGGAGAGGAGGGACAAATCCAGGAGTGGCTGCCTCTGCTCCCGGTAGAAGGCAGCAGGGAACTGAGCAGACCCAGCCTTTATATAGGATTTTTTTTAGGGGGCGGAGCTTTTTAGGGCAGAGATTTCCAGAGTGAGAACTGGTGGGATTCTAAGTCCTAAACTTGGGCGAATTTAGGGATTGGTGTTTTGTTTTTTTGTTTTGTTTTGGGTTTTTTTTTTCAGACTTTTCACCTAAAATTAGCATAATCTGGGGGGGTGTCTCACTGAGGGGCTGGAGATTGCCATAGTGACAGTTAGGTGTGTGCGGGGAGGGGCCTATTAACTCATGCCTCAAAGGGCTTACGCAGACTTGAACCCTCAGCTAAACCAAACAACTTTACTAAACTGAATTTATACTAAAGGGTCAGATTCCTCCTCTTGGTCCCTGGCGGAAGGCGCCAAACTACACAACGCTCCCTGCTTAGGCTGGGGTGGTCAGCGGAGGATGGCTAGTTTAGACATTGTTGCCTCAGAGGTGGCAACCGCGCTCTGAGACTAGTTCCGGTTGGTTACCCTCCCTCCCCCTGAGTTCCCTGTCAGCAGCAGCTTAACTGAGGCCTCAGCCTCTCAGTTTCTCCCGGTGTCTGATCTCGGGCTCCAGGGCTGTGGAGATGTAGCCTCAGCCACTCTGGGGTCCTGAGGCGTTGCTGTCCGGAGGTGTAGCGGGACCAGCAGGACATCCCGAAGATCTGCGCATCCCTTTCAGGGACCACAGTGGCACCCAGGGGAGCTGAAAAGCTGAAGAGGGGTCACCCAGGGAAAGATGTAGGGGAGCCCAGAGGCAAAACTTGAAGTGGCCCTGCCTGGCTGCTGAAGCTCCTCAGGCAGGGGCCAGGACACTTCCTGCAAAGTATACAAAGTTTACAAAGTATTCAAAGTTTCTGAAGGGAGTCTATGGCAGGGAAGGCTTTCCCGCCCCTTGGGAGGTGTGAATAGGCAACACTTGCCATGTTTTGTTTTGTTTTGTTTCTGTGCTACTGTGTTTTAATGCTTTCTTTCTTTCCTTCTTTCTGGTTGGCATGAGGGATACAACATTTCTTTAGGGGTTAGAGGGCCCTCAGCTCCCACTTTCCCTGGCAGCACAGCTTGCTGCTGCCGGGATGCCAGCAGTTCTCTTTCCAGAGTACCACAAGGCTGTCATCCAGGAGTCAAGGAGTGCAGCCCCTCGCAGCAGCTTTGAGCCAATGAGACCTGGGATTGGTAGATGCAGCCCCGCTTCTTGTCCCTGGGCGGTAGGGACATTTCCCACTGGTCCCCAGGACAGCAGCAGCAGCCTCCCCTGGGGACACAGAACCGGAAGTTATCAGGGCCTGCTTACTGCATAGCGACTGAATGGAAACCGGCACCCAGGCCTCCAGCAGCTCTGCGCATGTCCGGATGTACCCATGCTCCACCGCTTTCCAGGGTGTCCTCGTGGCCCTGGGTGCTTGTTGATGGACCCCGCGTCGTCATTCTGCGTCTCTGCACTGGCACCCCCGGGCTTTCTCCTTCTCTCCTCTGTTTCCTTCTGTAACAGGCTAGCTCTGACGCTGGCTGTGACCCACGCCTGCTGGCCTTGAGTGTCACCACCTTCCCATCTCTGCTTCTTGAGTGCTGCAGCTACCTCTTTGCTTGTTGGTTTGTTTTGCTTTTTGAGACAGGATTTCTCTTTGTAGCCTTGGCTGTTCTGGACTCAACTCTGTAGACCAGGCTGGCCTCAAACTCACAGAGATCCACCTGCCTCTGCCTCGCCGCGTGCTGGGATGACAGGTGTGCGCCACCATGCCTGGCTTGCAGCTACCTTTCCAACAACTGCTTTCCTCCCATGCCTGTCCCTCGCTTCTGTAGGAGCCTCGGTGGTTGGAACAGCTAAGATCCTCGTCCTTATGTCAATGCAGGGAAGGTGGTGCTGGGCCAGTGATGAGAACCAGTGAGCTTTAGCTAAGGGGCAGCCTGGAGTCTTTAGAGGAGTGGTTACGGTCAGGGGTCACCACAGCACGAGGGACAGTATTAAGGGGTCACAGCATTAGGGAGGTTGAGAACCGCTGCTTTAGAGCCAGATCTGATGTTCAACATTCATTCTCCCCCGATGCAGTCATTAGTATGTGGGCCTGAACAGCCCCCTGAGCTCCGGCTTCAAATAAGGCTCTGCCATTCAACTTTTCCCCAGGCGAAGGACTGAAGATTGAGTCGTATTCCGGAGAGCGCGTGAGTGTTTGTGCTGGTAAAGTATACAGAGTTGGCGCAGTATAGAGATGGAGTATTTGCATATCTATGAATATTCACATTCATCTACATTCATACACACATATAACTACTTATTTACATGCAAATCTATGGAGATCCGCTTTAGACAGGCGTACAAACGTTAGCTGATTGTTACAGAGATGAAGCTAACAAGACCACAAGCGTCTGACACAGTACCGGGCACAAAGCAGACACTCAGTGAAAACAAACAGAAGTGCCCCATGGCTCTTCAGGAGGGCGAGTCCTAAACCACATCAGGGCAGGCTCATGGAGAGCAGAGCAGCAACCACTGGGAACCCTGAGGAGCGTGAATGTCCCAGACACACGGATATGACGGAGAATCTGGAGCTGGCTGTCACCTCCATCGCCCCCCACTCCGGCGGCCCATGGGCTCTGCTGTGCCTGTGGTGGCCTCCCCAATTTCCATCAGTATACTCCTGTCAGTATACACAGCTCCACAGACAGAGGACGGGGAGTGACGCCACGGCTCCATGGACAGATGGCTCTCTCCTCTTCCCAGAAAGCGGCTGCACTGCTGCTTCTCTCACTCCTGGGTTAAATGGATGGCAAGAAGCAACCATGTTCCATGGCTCTTATAGACGGCCAGTCTGACAGGGTCTAGACCGTCCCTGAACAGCTGTGAAGAAGTTTCTAGATTAGTTAATTGCCCATCCTAAATGTGAGTGGTGCTGCCCTGTGTGATGATGATGTCCTGGGTGATGATGATGTCTTGTGTGATG
>NW_026586383.1:9612918-9642250 GCF_907164565.1 Psammomys obesus
TGTGTGATGATGATGACGTCCTGTGTGATGATGACGTCCTGTGTGATACCGTCCTGTTGACATCTTGTGTGGTGACATCCTTTGTGGGTGGTGCTGGATCCCTGACTGAGTACTAAGGAGAAAGAGCTGAGCACAGCGTGCCTCTCTCTCTGCCTCCTGAGTGCAGACACATGTGACCTCAAACTCCATCCCTACTGTGATGAGCTGTAGCCTCACACCAGGAGTCAAAATAACCCCATCCTTAAGTTGCTCTCGTCGGGGTTTAGTCACAGCAGCGGACAGTAAGTGAGCAAGGAAGAAGGCGTCACCCACTGCAGGGTGGGGGCCCCTATGGGAAGGCGCAGGGGCAGGGCTGGCTCACGGCTGTGGTGGGTAATGCTGTCACCTTTACTCGAGGCTGCCTGCCCACATCCAGATGCACTGGCAGCAGAGGGGGCCAGGATGACGTCCTGTGAAATGATGATGTCCCACTGGCTACGAACTTCCAGGCCAGGTCCCCAGCGAGGCCCTCTCCCAAGCACGGAAAATCACAGAAGAAGCAGGTCTTGGCCTACTGCTACTACAGAGAACTCAGAGAGGACCAGGAGAGAGGACCAGGAGTGAGTGCTGATGCCCCTGGGATGGCCATGGGCCGTGAGTGGGGCAGCACTGGGGCAGCACTGGGGCAGCGGGGCAACCAGGCCTCTGTATCCCAGCGGGGGTGGGGGGGGAGGAAGTCATGCCCTGCGGAGTCCCCTTCTCAAGGAGGGACTGGATGTTTGGGTGGAAGAGGGGCAGCCAAGGGCCTGGAAGCAGAAGGGCTTGAGGCGGAACTGGCCTCCCTGCCCTGCTGCAGAGGTAGCCTCCATTCTACACACACACACACACACACACACACACACACGAATCACATGGTCATGGGCTGTGTGGTTTGGAAGTGTCCACGCCGCCCCCAGAGTCAGGAACCAGACGCTGGAAGACAGCCTTTTCATTTTTTCCACTGTGAGAGGACCAAAGTGGAGGGAGTGGCCGGTCCACACACTCACATGATCCAGGCCGACTTCTCCGTTTGTTTTTCTGACACATTGGAAACCGCACAGTGCAGAGAAAATTCATCTCACATGCTTCGGCCTGCTTTCCCGGAACTTGTCCAGAGCCGGCTGTGTCAACATTGCTCCGCCAGCCACCCTCAAAGGGATGGGCTCTGCCAAGGAACCGCTCTCGGCCCAGACCCTGGGGTAAGGGCTTTGTGCATCCTTCAAAGGAAGAACGAACCACTCAGTGAACCAGGCACCTTCCCCCACGCATGCTCGTCCCTGACCACCCCCATAAAGGCCACCACCGAATCCCTGGGGGTCCTGCTCTGCTGCCCCAGAAGCAGCAGGGAGGGGTTGGGGTGGGACCCACGGGGAGGAAGCCCAGGTGCAGGACGGTCCTGGCAGACGGAGGGCCAGGTACCACACTGATGCCAGCCTGGATGGACAGCTCTGGCGTTAGCAGCCTCTGCCGTGAGCACCCAGTGTTTGAGATCTGGATCAGGCCCCAGAATCCAAGGCCCAGAGGTACCCTCCCCCACCAGCTGCTAAGCTCACTGACTGCAGCTCCTGCCACCGTCTTGTCCTTCGGTCCTAGCTTTCTTCCTGAGGCTCCCAGCTGCAGTTGAAGGCTAATTCTCTCCTTCCCTGCTTCTCAGGGGGCAGAGGTGGGCTGCGTGCACGTCAGGAACCTTTAAGGTTGGGATTTCATGGTGACCACAGCCCGCCAGGCGCCAGGAACAGCAGTGAACTCCCTGAGTAACTGGACCACGTCAACTGGGGCATGGAAGGACTGCAGCCGTTTCTAGGGTTAATAGAGGGTCTTGAAATTTGACAGCAAGCTATATCCTAGTGACAATGGGGAGTTTCCTGCCTCTCCCCTCAATCCTGACCTCTCAGGAGCAGGGATTGGTACAGAGCAGGGGGAGCAGCCTCTGCAAAGGTTGAGGGTGTGTCTGTGTCTGTGTCTGTGGGTGTGTCTGTGTGTGTGGGTGTGTCTGTGTCTGTGGGTGTGGCTGTGGCTGTGGGTGTGTCTGTGTGTGTGGGTGTGTCTGTGGCTGTGGGTGTGTCTGTGTCTGTGGGTGTGGCTGTGGCTGTGGGTGTGGCTGTGGCTGTGGGTGTGTCTGTGTGTGTGTGTGTGTCTGTGTGTGTGGGTGTGTCTGTGTGTGTGGGTGTGTCTGTGTCTGTGGGTGTGTCTGTGTCTGTGGGTATGACTATGCGTGTGGCTGTGGCTGCCAGGAGGTCTGGTCTTCAAAAAGCTCCCTGGGAGTCAACTTGGCCAACTTGCCCTTGGGTCTCTTCTCCGTGTGAACGTGCCTTTACCCACGTGTGCCTGCTTGAGCTACCTCACTCTCCTGGCAACGGTGGCCAGTGTGCCAGCTCTCCCTACCACAGCCTTCCCCCACACCACTCCTGCTGGGGACCCTGGCTCCCCGCTCCCCCCCTCACCGTACTGGCTTCACAAATTCAGCTGGTCCAGCCTGGCATGAGGGTAGAGGCCACTGTCAGAAACCTCAGAAATAAGGGGGTTTTCCTCTCCTCAGCTCTCTCTCCTGTCCCCTCTCTCTCCCCCTCTGATGACCAACCATGAAGCTGTAGCCTCGCACAGGTGTGTGCTGGAGATTCTGGCAAACCCTGACATCTGTGTGCATGCTGTGGTTCCCTCTTCAGACTCCAGCCTCTCCAGTAGTGTGTGTGGGGGGGTCTTTACAGATTAAATATAATCCACCGATAATTCAAAGCCCCATGTTAGCTTTTGGTTCTGATACTATGTATTAGAGCCACGAACAAGCTCTGAAATTGACCAACTCAAATTTTACCTGTCCCTTCCCCTTCTATCCCCTCAAAGACATGCTAATTTAATCTATAATGTGGCCAAAGGGCAGAGAGGAGAAGGGAGGAGAAGCCAGAGGCGTGAAAATCCCCAAACTGGATCACCACTCCCTGGGTAATGGGCCTTGCCTGAGCAGAATCCTCAATGAAGACTTCTCTCGCTCGCTCGCTCACTCTTACTCTCCTCAGCAAGCCCTTGCCCCGTTCTGCAGTGGCTGTAATCTCCATGCCCTAATGCATTAAACCGTTGAGTTCCTTAGACAAATCATTCCATTCCTCACCTCATTCACAGGCGGCCTGTATCGTCTGAAACTGAGAAAGTGGTTCGTTTCATTTGCAAATAGCACGACACTTCAAACACCTTCCCAAAATGTCAGGCCGAGCACCTAGAATCAATTGTTTTTCTGTGGCTTGGGTGAAGAAAATAAATTTGCGTACATTTTTTGTGATTGCCTTCATAGTTACAAGTACCATACTTGAATGAATACCCCTTAAGCCATAAATGTGTCCAATTGTTAAATATTGATGTGTTAGCTCCTCGTTTTCACTACTGACCAAATATCTGACAAAAGCAAGGTAAGGAAGGGCGGTGGATGGACTCAGAGTTGAGGAGGAGGACTCGGTGGCAGCAGCCTGCACAGAAGCAGCAGAGAGAGGCTGACGCTCAGCTGGATTCCACCTTATTTGGTCCAGGACCCACGGGGCCCCACTGCCCACACTACCTGTGTTTCTGTGTGTGTGTGTATGTGTGTGTGTGTGTGTGTGTGTGTGTGTGTGTGTCTGTCTCTCTCTGCCCTGATGGCTCATCCCGGTTTTGACTCCTCTCCCTTTCCCTTCCCTATAAATAAACCTACATGTAGCAGACTGTTGGGGAGCATGAATTTTCCTCACAGATAGTATAACACACGGTTCCCCCTCTTTTGTCCTAGGGTTTCCCATTTCTGCGGTGTCATTTTGTTAACTTCTCACCAGCGAATGTCCCTCAAAAGATGCTCTTGGGCTCAGCTCAGGATCTTAAGGAGGTCTCCTCCCTCTCTCCTGTCCCCTACCCTCCTTCTCCCTCTTCCCTTAAAGAAAAATGTAATAAAGCTTTCCCCCCCCCAGGGTTTCTCTGTGTAGCCCTGGCTCTCATGGACTCACAGTGTAGACCAGGCTGGCCTCAGACTCAAAGAGATCCACCTGCCTCTGCCTCCCGAGTGCTGGGATTAAAAGCGTGCCCCACCACTCCCAGCTTTCAGAATAAAACTCTTAATAGTGATGAATAATGATAATTTATGATGAGATTTTTTAAAAAATATTATGTAATTATTGAGGTCATTCTATGACAGGACATGGAAGAATATTGAAATTTGCTTTACAGTCGGTGAGCAACCAGGGTGTTCGGAGTTTTTGGGATGGGCAGGTCGTGCAGTCATGGAAAGCAAGCGTGAGGGCCTGCATTCAAGTCCAGAACCTGTTAAAAACAACAGAAAAGCTGGGCATGGCCGTGCAGGCTCGCTGGGAAGCAGAGTTGGCAGTCCCCAAGGCCGTCAGCAGCCGATGGCTCCCACGCTCCATGCCAATGAGAGACCGTGTCTCCAAAGAGTAAGGAAGATGGAGTCTGAGGAATGGTGCTCGACTTTGTCCTCTGGCTTATACACACACACACACACACACACACACACAGAGAGAGAGAGAGAGAGAGAGAGAGAGAGAGAGAGAGAATCAGATCATCTCTATGCGGACAAAATTCCAATTAAGAACTGAGTGCACTTTGATGAGTTCCGTTGTGAACTGCTATGAAGCCATTAATAAGTGGCAGTGATAAGCCAAGTCCCGTTTTACCCAGACTTTAACTCCTGAACAAGAACAGCAGGAACTGAACGGCTCATAGCAAAGGCAATGCTCAGTGTCTTGGCTGGGCTCTCTTCTCAGTCTCTGAGAGCCCGCCCTCCCTCAAGCAGCTGAGCTGAAAGGCACATGTGTCGTTAGTTCAAAGGGCATCTTTTAGGGCAAACGCTCGATGAATCTCTCATTGCAAGAGCAGGTCTATGAACATGAAGGGAATGGGTTCAGTGGGTACAGCAGGCTACAAGCAGAGGATTGGCACACTAGATTTTTGTAGAGTTCTGATTGTGGTGAGGAGGGATGAAGATGAGCATGGGAGCCCGGCCAGGTGGGTGTCTACTGTAACCCAAGCCTGGGGGTGTCTGCCGTGCGGTCTAGAAGGCTGGAGAGGAGCTCGGGGTCTGGCCTCACCTGCTGGCAGCTCTACACAGCCTCACAGTGCTCCGGTAACCAAGGGCGCTGCCCATACTCTGACACGCAGAGTCATGCATGGAGACCTTTTTCTGCCGTAATCACCAGGGGCGCATCAACACAGAGACAAGAATGCCCTCGGAGGCCCTGGGATGATGTTGATTCAGGAGATTTGGCTCTTGGGCCCCTCCTTCCCTCCCTCTTTCTCTCACGGGGGTCAGCCTCTGGGAACCTGGAGAGGCTCACGCTGACTAGAAAAGTGCTGTTTTTAATCCTGCCTGACCTGTCACTCAGAGCCACCACTGTGGCCCCGCCTGCCAGCTGCTCCCCTCCCGACCTGTCCTTTGCAACTGGTTGTCTTTTCTGTCCTGTCAGAACACCCTGTCCCCTCCAACTTCACCAAGCAGATGTGCTGTTCCTCCAGGGCATGAGCCCGATGCGGTGGTCGTGCCTGGCACCCACAGAGAGAACTCCAGGAGCATGAGAGCCCATTGGGCAGATATATGGGGGACAGAAGGCCTTTTGGTCTCTCCTGAGTTGGTGTCAGACATAATTTCTCATGCAGTTGCATCTGCTTCTTATTAGAGAGAGACAGTGAGCCCAAGGTGATAGATGGTTGGGCCAAGCTTATTTCTTGTGGAATGTGGCCATAGAAACATAAATCCAGAGTGGCCTCAGAGTCTCTTGTGTCACCGGTAATTGTAGCCTGGGAGGCCGTTCACAAGGTCACATCCAAAGAGGCAGAGCTGGGGCTGGAAGGGAAGTGTTTCCCAGGAAGGCATCATTGCTGCAGCAGGCGGGCTCCTGCATGCCCCTGTCCTTCACACCACAGGCTCCTGCATGCACAGGCTCCTTCCTCCTTTCCCCTCTGTTCCTCCACTTCCCAGCTGTTTCTGCCGCCGTCCCCCCCCCCCCCCCGCTGTTTCCCCCCCCCCCCCCCCCCCCCCGGGCTAAATCACAGCTGCAGCCCCCAGAGGTCAGTGTTCCAGTGTTCTGAGGAGGCAGGTGCTGAGGTTAAACAACCATTTGGTGAATCACTGGAAAGTCAATTCCGGCTAGTTGTGCTGCAGCCAGCTCTGTGAGGTGCGCTGGCCCCTGGGGCTGCGATGGAAGCTGAACGATTGGAGGCTACTGGGTGAAGCCTCTCACGGAGTGCCATTAACATTTCAGCCCAGCCTTCCAATCTCTGCCACACCGCAGCCACAGTGACCCTGAACCAAGAGCCTTGAACCCCCAAGCTCAAGGGAATTAAACATGCATCTGCCGTGAGAAAATGAGTGTCCTGGAAACCTGCCACTTCAGAGGAAATTACAAATGACCAAAATTGGCTCAAAATGTAGAAAAAAAATCTCTCCAAACTAAGACTCTGGGCCGTTGCTCAAGAGTTACCTGAAAGAAAAACAAACAATTAAAAAACAAAACAAAACAAAACCAAGAATATGACAGAATAGATTTGTTCCTTAAATTTTAAGGGTTATTCCCATTAGATCAATTATTTCAGAAAAAAAAAATAGGTGAAAATTTCCAATTCATTTAACAAGGCAAATTTAACTCTGATATAAAACTGTGACAATTACCACCCCAAAATAATACTTAACAAAATAAGTTAAATCTTCGATCTGTGAGGTGCTCCGGGGGTAAATGCCCCCGAGTCCGACAAGCTGAGTTCGGGTGGGAGGAGAGAATTGACTCCCCAATGTTGTCCTCTGACCTGCGGAAGAGGGTCACAGCACATCCACAATTGTGCCTGTCCCCCACTAATTAAATAAATGATCAGACAAATGCAAAAATAAAAACACGCCAGTCTTATCTATGAACGTGGACACAAAAGTTCTAAATGGGAAGATGACGACTCAGAAGCACGCTACAAATGTGCAGTTCAAGCAGGGCCCAGGTTCTAGCAGGCAAAGATGGCGCCTGGGACGCAGGGACGCTGTGGTAGGACTCCGCCAGGGGCGGAGCACCAAGCCTGAGGAGGCCCCGCCTGTTTCAGAGTTCGGGCAGGAAAGGCACCGTTCGTCTGAGGTCAAGGTAAGCCCTGCGGAGGCCCGTGGGGAACGGCGAGTGAGTGAGGTCATCCCGAGGCTCCTGACTGGCTGCACACAGCGTGGATGCACTGGACCAGCACACTAGTGAGGGCTAGCACGGTGGCTGCGTCCCCTTCTCTACCGACGGCCCAAGGTGACCTTGCCCCAACCTTTCCCTGTAGCTGCACCAACCTGAGTGAGGGAGGCTGGCGTGGGATGGTCTGACGGCCCTTCGGTCCTGTGAAGGCCTTTGCACTGGACAGTGAAGTCAGGGCGGCACCGTGAGCCTGGCCTCCCGAGCCTGGTTCCGGGGCTTCTCGTGGCCTCCTGAGCCTGGTTCCGGGGCTTTTACGTGGGCTCCAGCCACACTCACCCGATACCTCGTTCCTGAGCCCGCAAGTGCTTGTTCTCATGGTTGGCTCTCAGCTTTCTGAGCTCTGGAGCGTGGCCTCTGCTGGGTTATTAAATCCTCAGCCTTTGGTTTGTGCTTAGCCAGCGCTGTGGGCAGAAGACAGGGATGTGGAAAGGAGCTGGCTGGATGGTGTGTGTGTGTGTGTGTTACACGAACATGCGCAGGCCAGTACACACCTTGGGTGCTGGTCTGTACTGCTCTTCACCCTCTCTCTTTGGAACTTGAAACTTGCTTTTTGGCCAGGCTGGCTGGCTGGGAGCTCCCAGGACCCGCCTGTCTCTGCCCCAATACTGAATGGTGGACACACAGCTGTGCGCGGCTTCTGAAAGGGCCCAGCTCCTCCAGACAGCTCCAGCATGGCTGACTCTCATGCCCCAGTGGTCCACATTCATCCAAGGCCCCACGGGCCCAACGAGAGCAGGGGCTCCACTGCCCCCATTCCTGGATGCCTGCATCCTTTCACAGCTCCCAGCCCAGCCTTCATCCCTCCCCTAGTTTTCTCGTTCAGTTCTCCCCTGTCTCATCTTTTCTGTGTTCCGTGTTCCTGCTTGGACTAATTCTTTTTTGCATGATAATAATATTTATTATAAACCAGTAAGCACCATCAAGTTTAATAGTGTAATTAAAATACCTCATAAAGTCATGATAAGAAGAAAGACATTTGAATTTTTCTCTGAGACCATTTTTGGGTCAATAAGAAAAACTGAAGCTGGAATTACTCTTAAAAGTAGCAACAATGAATTATGACATTTGAAGCTTAATGAAAGATGAGCAAAGCTGATTTCCTGGAAAACACAATGTGTGTTAAATATGAACAAGGAATTAATCTTAAACATATTGTGGAAATTAAAAAAAACATCAAGAGTAAACGGGACACATGAAAATAAAAATTAAAACAAAAATTAATGGATTATAGGAAAGAAAGAGAAATGGTTTTAAAGGTGGCACAGACCGTTTACATTAAACATAAAGCCAGGTGGAGTGGTGCGAGTCTGCAGTTCCAGCACTCAGGGCCAGAGGCAGGAGAATTGCTGCAAGATTAATTCAAGCCTGGTTACATAGGGTGTTTCGAGCCAGAAAATTGGATTCTGGGGGTGGGGGCTGAGAGGAGACTCAAAACCAAACCAAGAAGAAAGAGGAGGAGGAAGGGGAAAAAAGAAGAGAGAGGAGGAGGAAGGATGAAAGGAGGAGGAAGTGGAGGAGAAAAAGATGAAGGGATTAAAAATAAGGAATTAGACAGGAGACATAGTGAGAGATTGTGGGACTCCTTGATTCACTCAGGTGCATGTTAAGTTGAAACTGGATAAAAGCTTTACTTTAGGAAAACATAGGGATTACCAAAAATCAGCCTCTAAAACATAAGAATTCTAAACAGACCCACAGTCAGAAAGGTCAGCTGTAACTCTGGCTCCGGAGGATCTGACTCCTTCAGGCTTCCACGGGCCTGTATAGGTGTGCACATAAAAAAATAGATTATGTCTTTGAAGAAGAAAAAGAAAGAAAATTCGTTTCCGGTCAGCTCTCTGTACTCCCAGACACACCTCAGGCAACCACTGGTCTCCTTTCTGCCACACTCCCATCATGTGTTTTGGGCACTTTCTGTGGATATAATCGATGTGCTATGTGGCTGCCATGACTTTTTAATTCATCTATCAGCATGTCTTCAAGGTCCACGTGGTGGTTTAAATGAAAATGGCAGTCAAAGGCTCTTGTGTTTGAGTCTTTGCTTCCAGCTGGCGGGAGTGATTGGGAAGTGTTAGGAGGGGTGGTCTCGTTGGAGGGGTCACGGGGTGGGCTCACAGCATTGCAGGTCTCTCTCTCCCTCTCTCTCTCCCCCTGTGGTTGTTCTCTCAACGTGTAAGCTCTCGGCTGCAGGTCCAGCACCATGCCTGCCTGCTGCCATCTTCCCACCAGGAGGATCACTGACTCTGGAACTGTGAGCCCCAAATTAAATTATTTCTTTCATAAGCTGTGATGGTCATGGCCCATCGTGCCTGTACAGGTGTTCTCACTCTACCGATCTCCTTCACATGACATAATATTCATGTTATGGACGTCAGCTGATGGGCGCCAGGACGTCTGCCACGGATAATGCCACGAGTTCTGCTATTTGACTTTAGCTCTTCTGGCCTCAGTTTTCTCTGCCTCGTGTGCACGCCCAGGAGAGGAAGGTCCTGTCAGAGAGTGACACTGGGTGTAGCCTTTTAGGGCAAAGAGGGGCTGGTTGACCAGCAGCTTCCACACTTCCCACCAGCGCTGGAGGATCGCTCTGCTTTCGCAGCGTCTCGCACAGGCACTGCATGTAGTTCACTTTGCTTTGTAGATTCCCCAGTCAGTGTTCATTTCCCGGGCTAACCCTCAGCCTCTTTGGCCATTTTGAAGTTGGCTTGTCTTTCATTATAAGAATTATTTTTCTCTGATATTTACATTCAATGGATGATATTTAAATATTTTCTCTCATTTTATGGTCATTTCCTTATTTGTTTGCTTGTTGGTTTCTTTATTTTTATGAAGAAGAGTTTCACTCTGTAGCTCTGGCTGTCCTTGAACCGTGTAGATCCAGCTGGCCTCTAACTCCGCCTCCTGAGATTAAAGCTGTGTGCCATGCCTGGCTCTTGTTACTGGTGTTCTTTGAAAAACAGTTTGTAAGTTTGATGACCTCTGATTAAGCCTTAGTTGACCGGGCTTTTGATGCTGCAGCTAAGAAACCGCAGACCAGCTGAAGTCACGAAGATTCACTTTAGTTTTCTTATAACAGTCATATTCTTTTCGCTTTTGGCTAGGGTCTATGATCAGTTTTAGTTGCTGTTGCTCATACAGAATCCCAGCTCCATCATCTGTCCATAGGTGACCATGCACAGCCATTGGTACAGAATCCTGCCCCAGCATCTGTCCCTAGGTGACAAATCCGTTCATCTGATCAGCCTGAGTTGCTTGTAGAATCTCTTCTCTTGGACCCATGTTGGCACAGTCCCTGGAATCAGTGGGAATGGGAGGGTTTATCTGCAGATTCTCCTCTCTATTCTGTTGGTCCGTTCTTACCACAGGATGAATCTGCCATGCTCACTGCTGACGGCAGTGTGGTCCGCAGTGCGGACGCACAGCCTTTGCTGCTCCCAGAGGCCAGTTCTTCAGCTTGTTCTTGTTCAAGAGGTGGAGGCTATAGGTGTAGAAGCTCAAAGTCACCCTTGTTGACATGGTGAGTTCCAGGCCTGTGTGGACAGCAGCAGACTGTCTCAGGAGACCCAGAACAACATCATCAGCAAGAGCAACAAACCCGGAAAGTACAGAGCAGCACACTGTGATACCCAAAAGGAATGCTGGATTTGGCGTGATTTGAGGACACATGAAGAGCACAGGTTGGATTCCCACATCAAAGATAACACACATCAGTGCCGATAAATCAAACGGCTTTGTGTCCCCAAGTAACAACACACCAAAATGTCCTTAAAGTTGAATTTCTTGGTGGGTGGGACAAGCTACAACCCAGTCACGCAGGAGGCTGAAGCTGAATGGTTGTTGTGGTTGCTTGGATAGGTTCAGGCTCCCGTAGACTCGTGTTTGAATGCTTGGCCCATGGTGGGGAGTGGGGTGAGGAGTGGGGGGGTGGCACTATTAGGAGGTGTGCCCTTGTTGGAGGAAGTGTGTCACTGTGGGACGGGCCCTGAGGTTTCCTAGCATCAAGCTCCACCCAGTGTGGAACAGGCTCCCCATGGCAGCCTGCAGATCAAGATGTGGAACTCTCGGCTCCTTCCCCAGCACGTGTCTGCCTGCATGCCGCCATGCTTCCTGCCATGATGATAATGGACTGAACCTCTGAGCTGTAAGCCAGCCCCAGTTAAGCGTTTTCCTTTATAAGAGTTGTGTTCATGGTGTCTCAGCAATGGAAACTGCAACTAAGACAATTGCCAAGAGTTCAAGGCCAGCCTGGGCTATCTAGTCAAATATCAGGCTGGTCACAGCCACATAGCGCCGGCACCCACAGGCAGGCAGAGCCCATACAGCAGAAATAGAAATGGAGTCAAAAGAGAAAGGGCTGTTCTGAGAGGCAGCCCTGGCTTCCTGCTGTTGGTTAATTATGCAGACGCACGCGGTAAACAGGAATTGACCTGAGACACAACTGTAAAAAAGGTTGCACTTAAAAAGACAAGCACATTATACATCACCCAGATGAAGAAGAAAAGAACCATTTCCCAATATTGACCTAAATTATATGTTACTTTATGTGAAAATCGGAAAATGTTAATAACTATCTCTCCATCTCTGAAAGTTTAGAAATTCATAAATTATGTGTCGCTATAATGTTCTTGTGGAATGGACACAGTTTACCCTTGTTCATTCACATGCTGATTTCTTGCCCCACTCTCTGGTTTCAACATTGCATTGTGAATTTATTCTAAGCATCACCTGTCTCAAGTTTGTGTAAACACACCACCATCTGTTCTCAGCCAATGCTGAGCAATGGAGAGAATAGGGTGGACATTCTGGTCTAGAGGGGAGGAGAGATCGGAGAAGAGGGGGCTTGGAACCACATGGAGAGATGAACTGGACCTAAGATATGACTAAAAGCAAGTATAATGTGGGAAATCTGAACGGGAAGAAACTCTGCGGGCTTGGAGGATTAGGATGAAGTAATCATTGCTCAGCATTGTGCTCTAGGTTAATTAAATACATCCTAGTCTCTGTGTGGTGATTTGGGTATGCAGCTGGTTTAGGAATAATCATTGTTTACCTGAAAGATAAATCAATAATAAGTATTAATAACCAACAACAATTATGGTAGAGCAAGTTGAATAATGAAAGCGGAATGTTTTAAATCAGTGTCCAAATGCCTGGAGCAATGGTTCAGCCATTAGGCGCTCCTCCAGAGAACCTAAGTTCTGTTCCCAGCATCCAGCTCACGTCTAACTATTTACAACAGACTGTAACTCCAGCTCCAAAGGGTCTACTGCCCTCTTCCGACCTCTGAGGGCACTGCACGCACGTGCACACATACCAACACACAGGCGCGCTAATGTGTGCACGCACACAATTAAATAATAAGACACACCTCTAAAAAGCTGCATGTACACACAGTACTCCACACTGTGCAATCACACACAATGCAAAATAATGATAGATGCCCTAAACACACGGGGAGTTATTTTTTTAGACAAAGCTTTATCATGTAGCTTATAATTCACTGTAATGCACAGGAAGAAATCTAATACTATGTAGCTAGCAGGGTGTGGTGGCACACGCCTTTAATCCTGGCACCCAGGAGGCAGAAGCAGGTGAGTTTAGACCAGCCTGGTCTACAGAGTGAACTCCAGGACAGCCAGAGCTGTATGTGAAGACCCTGTATAAAAAACAAATAAATAAATAAAAACATCACTAATTCTTGAGTCAAATAGAAACCCCAAATTTCAGTTAAAACAATAAAAAGATTATGTAACCTAATATTTATGAAATGGGCCCCAAAGCTTTTTAAAACCAAATGGGAAATCACTAGTCCCACATTATACTATTAATAAACAGAACAAAAATGAATGAGTTCCCAGTTCCATTCAGTAAGTTCAATAAACTACATCAAATGGAGAGGAGAAACCAACGTTGATAAAAAGCAGATGTTAATTAATTAGACCGCAGAAACACAGTAGAACTGATAAGTACCTTTAAAAGCTAGTTCTTTGGAGAAAAAGAAAAGAAAAACAGTAGTATAAAATGTACTGTGACCAGTTTAACAGGACAAAATGAGAGAAAACAAATCCATTAATGAGAAAATAAGGCAACCAAATGGTGTTCAGCAAGAGGAGTCTAAATTCTTCAGGACATCTGAGACTCCTGTTCCATTATGTAGTCTAGTTCATGAATTTATGTTGCAGATCTTGTTAGGACTGGTGAGACGGCTCAGTGGTTAGGAGCACTGGCTGCTCTCTCAGAGGACCAGGGTTCAGTTCCCAGTACCCACATGGCTGCTCAGAACCATCCGCAGCTACAGTTCCAGAAGTCCGATGCCCTCTTCTGCCCTCTGCGGCCACTGGGCACTCCAGTGGTGCAGACACACGCTCAGGAAAAGCACCCACTCACATTAAAACAACAAGACAAACAAAATAAACCGTCAGGTCTAACACTCGTGGCCCACACATTCCTGGGTGTGGAAGGCCTGACATTCAGCATGTTTTGGAGTGTTGAGAGTGAGTCTCCAGGAACCACAGTCATCAGGTAGGAACAGGGTAAAACGAGGTACGGAGAGAGAAGGAAAATGAACACAGCAAAAGGGTAATGGGCGACAGGGATGGGCCCCCGGAAAGCCATGGCTCCTCAACAAAACTAGCATCTGCTGACACCAGAGACTGCTACAAACGAGGACACACCCAGCCCACGGTGAGGGGTAAGCGGACAAGGAACTCAAGACCTTTCAGAACGGCAGAACATGCTGAGAACGGTGCTGGAGCAAGAAAACGCATAAAGACGAGTTGCTGGTTTATGTGAAGAACCAGGAGCCATGAAGTGGGGCCGCAGGGACGTCCCCGACTCAGTGGCCACGTACCAAGCAGTGTCCATGTGCTGTCGTAGTGCAGCCGGTGCCACATGGTCTATGCTGAAAGTATTAAATGAGGTTATTACACACAGTCATACAGACAACACACACAGACACGCAAATAGACACATATAGAGACAGACACACACAGACATATATGCACAGACACACACACACACACACACACACACACACACACACACCACAGTGCTCAGTGAAGCCGTGTGGTCCATGAGGCAGGTGAATCCCACAGAAGGCCGAGGGGACTGGGCTGCAGGAGGGCCTGCGCTGCTGGCCTCTGTTCAGTGTCTCTGAAGCACAGTTCAGTGTCCGAGAAGGCTAGTGTTAGTGTGCGCCCATGACTCAGCGCGTCCCTTGCACATTGACAAATGGCAGCAGGATTATTAATAAAACCATTAATATTTACTCTAGATGAATTTTCAAAAATACTTAAAAGAGAAAGCACAGTCCAGATGAATTAACAAAAATCCTGTTCAAAACAGCCGAGCGAGCCTAGTGACTTAAAGAGACAAATATTAACCTTTAAATGCGCCCAAATAAAAAATGCTGAACTCGGAGCTGGAATTTGAGTCTCGCCACAGTCTCCTCACGTCCTTGCAGCTCACATCACCCAGAGCCCAGGACAGGAGCCATCTCCAGGGACGGTATCTGACCGCCACGGAATCTAAGCCCTGGTGTGGGGGGGTTTCAGGGCTTGAAGGGTCAGGCACAGCACTATCCCAGAAAATGGTTTTATCTACCAGTTTACCAACTTTTACAAAGTCATTTTTCCAAACACCGACGAGGCTCTGTGAAGGAGCAAGGGGAGAATGGAAGCTGTAGAGAGGACGGGATGTGGGGACTTCCCAGGGCTTAACAGCAGACCCTGGTGAGCTCATCTCCTTAAAGATGAATTAAGCAGAAATGCGACAGTGAAAATAATCACGTTTGGTGCATTTTCATTGACATCTAAAGCACTCCAGGTATGAAGGTATGACCCATGTTTTCAGATCTATTTTGTCATTTATTATTTATTTATTTATTTATTATTGAGACAGAGTTTCTCTGTAGCCTTGGCTACATCAGGCTAGCCTCAAACTCACAGTGTGTCATTCATTTTTTAAGAGCAACTGAAAGCTTATATCTGGTCATGCACTTCTTAATCCATCTTTGTCTGCGTGTGCATGGACGCACACCCCAAAGTTTGCGTGTGGAGGTCAGAGGGCGACTGTCAAGAACCAGTTCTCGCTGGGTGTGGTGGGCACACCTGTAATCCCAGCACTCAGGGAGGCAGAGGCAGGTGGATCTCTGTGAGTTTGAGGCCAACCTGATCTACAGAGTGAATCCAGGACAGCCAGAGCTACACAGAGAAACCCTGTCTCAAAAAACCAAAACAAACAAAAGAATCTGTGTTCTTCCTCTGCCATGTGGGCACAGCTGTGGCAGCAAGCGCCTTCACCCACAGTGCCATCTTGACAGCTCTCTTCATCTTTTTGGCTTATTTAAAAAATGTTTTTAGATTTATTTATTTTATGTATATAGGTGTTTTGCCACATCTGGGCCTGGTCACATCTGTGTCCACAGAGGTCAGAAGAGGGCATCAGATCCCTGGAGCTGGAGTTACAGATGGTTGGGAGCCGCCATGTGGGCGCTGGGAACTGAACCTGGGTCCTCTGCAAGAGCAGCCGTGGCTTTTAGCTCCTGAGCTGTCTCTCCAGTCTCCAACCCTTGTGCCACTTTTTTCAGCAGCAAACCCCCGAGAGCAGACTTTATTGGTTGAGAGGGTGGTTTCCCCAAACCCTGTGGCTCCACTTCTGAGGGTACAGGAGAGTGGCGTGTTGAGTCTGAGAACCAGCTTTGGAGTGGGGAGTAGGGACTGGAAGGTCCCAGCCTCTGGGGAAGAAACTGCTTCTGTGGATAAAACGCCATATTGCCTGTTTTCATGACCTGGACTCCAAGGCACTTAATGGCGGCTGTCTGTTTCCCAGAATTCCCAGTGTGGCAGGCTTCTCTGCCCTGGCTTTAGAGTCAGGGGTGGAGATGGGGGTGGGGCTCCTTTAATCCAGACCCTCTATATATGAAGGACAGGGCATGCCACGTCTATCCGGCCAGCACCTGATATAGAGGGCGCCATTTAAAAGTTTTGGGATCTGGAGAACCATTGCTCTTGCTTCATCCTTTGTGGGAGACTGAGTGATTCTTCCCAGCAGGAGCTTCTGTAAAAAGTTTAAAGGACAGGGTTAAAATACCGGAATGAGGATAATAAGGAGGAAAGGGGTGATCATGGGGAGGAGCCAGGGGGGAGGGAACCAGAATCCCATTCAGGGGAGGAGGCTTATGGAAATTTTGAGCCTGGGCCTGAGCCCCTCTACTTTTTCATGATGGTATTTGTATATTAAAGAGAAAAATAAAAGGGGCGATTCAGTGTGAAGGCTGAGGACATTTGAAGGTGTCCCTTCCACCTAGTTTTCCATGTATTTACACAGATACAGCAAAGCTGGGCTCTGCTTAACATTTTTAAATTGTATAGTGGATTGATTTCCATATCCCGACATGAGAATCAGGAGCCTGAGTGTCAGGGATTATTAGGGAATTCATGTAATAATAAATATTATGTATTATTAATATAATAATAAAATAATTAATATAACTAATTGAAGACATTTTCTGTATGGGAACATGTAGGCTGTTTTTTTTCAGTATTATATATAACTTTTTAACATATCAGCCTATAAATTTATTTTTAGATTTCTTATTTTCTAAATATAATTTTTTTACCATGGAATTATGAGACATTTTTGTGTGTTTGGTGTGTGCGCTTGTGTGTGTGTGTGAGTGTGTGTGTGTGCCCATGCATGTGCTAGGGATCAATGCCAGGCTTTTCCTCTCCTTCTCTGCTTACTTTGGAGAATAGCTCTGAATCCAGAGCTCATGCATTGGCAAGACTGGTGGACCTGTGTGCTCTCGGGGTCCCTGCTCTCTGCCTCCTGGCACCAGGCCTGTCACCACAGAGCACCAGGACCGTCACCACACAGCACCAGGACTGTCACCACAGAGCACCAGGCCTGTCACCACACAGCACCAGGCCTGTCACCACACAGCACCAGGACTGCAGACTGTCACCACACCACAGCTTTTGCTGCTGATCAGAGCTCAGCTCTTGCATGACAGGCCATGCTGCCAGACCCACCAGGACACCCAGGGTGGCTTTGAACTCCGAACCTCCTGTCTCAGCATCATGAGTGTGGAGATTGCAGGCACTCGCTGCCATGTCCAGTCGCTTTTAAGATCCTGCCAGTGAGGTAACATCCGTGAACTCAGTTTCCAGGTTGTAAAGGAGATATTGACAGCGAGCAACGTGCATGACAGCTGTGTGGCGTTAGCAGAGAACTAGGCCAGCCATTCCTCGTGCTGCTCATTCGTTCGTCCTGTTCCCAGTCGGTCCAGGCGGTTCCCACAGGCTCGTCCACACTGCAGGCTTGCCCACAGGAAGGCAGAACGTAGCCAGAGACTTCCGCCCCTCGCCGGCATTCGCTCCGTCCTCTGCCGGCCCAGGTACCGTCATCACAGTCAACACCCAGCGTCAGGGAGATGGTCGCGTGACTGAGGCCAGACACCCAGGTTCCCTGCTGGCCACTGCCCGGGTCTGCCCAGGAAGCAAGGAACAAGTCAGCCGTGGGCAGGATACTGTTGTCTGATCATAAACCATCTGAGGGATAATGAGCTTCAAGCCACAACACAAAGCCAAGTACGAGAGAGCGCCTGGCAGTTAAATGAGGCCAAAGTGACTGGTGTGAGGAGACAGCTGGGGCTCATGAGGAGGCTCCCGTTCCCGGGGAATTTGCATGCAGTAAAGATTGATTCTCTCCCATTAATCCGAATGTATGACACATACCTGATATTTAAAGGGCTCAATGGAGCATTTAATAGACAAACATTTTTCCTGATTAGCATTCACTTGACCTGGTGACCCAACGATGAAGCTCCGTTCTCATTCCCCTCCTATCTGCGAAGGTGGCCAAACCAGCAGCAGAGAATTAGCCAGGCTGTCAGAGTCCTGCTGTTTGGAGGGCATGGGCTGGCAAGGGTGATGGAGAGCAGTGTGGGTGCTCATCTCTTTCAGGAAATTGAACTTGTGGGGACTCTGCAGATTTTACACTCCAGCCTTCCATTTGCAGAATGCTTTATTTCTTCAGTGCCATTTGGCCTCCACAGCCTGGACAGATAAGACGTTTAAAAAATAATTTTATTTATAATTGCATCATCACTCCTCCTTACTCTTCAAATTTGTGATCTTTCCTCCTTGGATTGTTACTGACACACGTGCACACAGGACAAGAAGCAGTAGTGTTACTTTGATGTACCCTATTTCAGGACTGACTCCTGGTGTTGGATGAACAATTAGGGGGCTTTTGTCAGGGGAAGACTAAGTCTCAGATTCTTTCTCGCTTGCAGTCCTTTGTCCAGGGGAGGACACGCAATGCCCCCTTCCCGTGTTAGCATGCTGGTAGGGCTGTCATCATTTGGTCTTGGTTAGACTGCCACATTATTTTGCTGCCGTGGATGTGGCTCCCCTGTCATTTCTAGGAGGCCCAGTCTCACGGCAGATTTCCAGTCCTCCGGCTCCTACAACCCTCTGCTTCTCTTCCAGGGTGTCCCTGCGCCTTGGGTCCTGGCATCGGGCTACAGCTTATCTGCTGGGGCTGGGCCCCCACAACAGGCTGTTCAGCTGTGGAAGCATTTTCTTAATTGAGGCTCCCTCCACTCAGATGACGTTAGCTTGTGTCAAGTCGACATAAAACTGCCCAGCACAGCTACCATGATGGACTCGACCCTCAACCATGAGCCAGTGTAACCCCCCTTCCTTCCTCACAGCACTGAGAGGATTGAGAAGATCAGCGGTGGCCAGGACAGACCCAAGCTCCGAATTCTGTGTGTCACCACCCAGGCGAGCGGTGTGAGATGTGAGCAGAAGGATCAGGGAGCAGGGAAAGGCCAGGGAGATGGAGCGGCAGAGCCAGAGCAGAAGTTTCTGCACAGACCTGAAGCCTTGGACCTGAAGGGCTTCAGGGTTTATTCCCAGTGCCCTCGCAGGAACCTCGGAGCCTGTGTGCTCCCTCAGCATGACCGCTGCTCCACCATCTTGGGCAGGCCTCTGCAGGAAGAAACCTACCCAGACTTTACTTTCATGTCAGTAAAAAGTAGTTTCTTCCATCAAAATGGCCTTGTTTGTTCTCAAAAAGCTTTTTTTTTCTCCAGTTGATATCAGGGGACAAAATATCATGTATATCATTTATCCGTTGATCCTCCAATCTCCCAAATCTGATGGCTTAACACGGAAAACATTTTTCCTTCTAATTCTTTAGTTCAGGAATTCTGGCTGTGCTCAGCAAGGTGGTTCTTGTTCTGAGCTTCTTCACGTGGCCACTTGAGGCTAAGATTAGCAGCCCCAGCACGGTAAGTTTCACAACCCGTGTCTCAAAGCACTAACACACGTGTGCAGATGTGTGTGTGTAGGCTAAGGGTCAGCTTTGGGTGTTGTTCCTCAAGCACCATCCGCTTTGTGTTTTTAAGGCAGGGCCTCTCACTGGCCTGGACGTCATCAGTTCAGCTAGACTGGCTGGCTGGTGAGCTCCAGGGATCTGTCTCTGTCTCCCCACCGCTGGATTACAAATGTGTGTCAGTTTCTTTTTGTTTGGTTTTAAATTGGGGTTGGGGCGTGAGCCTCAAGTCCTCGTGCTGGAAGACAAATACTTCACTAAGCTCTCCAGCCTCTGTTTATTTAGTTGTTGTTGTTGTTGTTTTTCTTTTAGATGCCGCCAATGAAAACACTTTGCTTTTGTCCTCATGGCCTCTGATCATCAGAGGGAAAATGAGGCAAGTCCTGTAGAGCTTCTTTAATGGTGTGGTATCATAAAGTGGAAAACAGACAACTTGAAGCATAAACACACATCTAAAGGGCACAAAACTGTTCACCTTTTCCTTTGGATGAAAACAGAACCAAGCTTCAAATCAATGCCCTGAGATATTTTTTCAATGTTTGTCCAGGTTCCTCAAAGAGAGTTGGCTGCGCTGCGATCAGATGAAGAGGAGGAAGGTTAATGTGTTACCACAGGTCTATATTGTCTCACAGAACTGGGCCCAGAGGACACAGGCCTCCCAGACACCCCTCCACTCCTGATTCTCTGACTTCACAGTCCCAGGGCGCTGCCAGGCCTCTGTCTCCTCTTCTTCCTTCCCTGGAAACTTCTGGTTCTGCATCTGAAGTTTCCCAAGTCGTTTGTTCAAAGTCAGGAGTCTATTAACAACACTGTTTCCCCTCATGACCCATTCTGTTTTTCCCTCATTTCACACTGTAACATTTTTATTAAAGTCTTGCTGAAAAATGAGAGAAGTAAAAGCGGAGGCTCTTCTCACCAGCCTACCCCTTCCTTCTCTTTTACTCCCTCCACCCCTCTGTCTCCCCCTTCTCTCTTCTCCCCTCCTCCCTTCTCTCCCCTCCCTTCTTTCTTCCCTCTCCTCCCCCCCCCCGCTCCCTTCCCCTTCCCTTTTCTCTCCTCTCCCCCTCCTCTCCCTTCTTCCTTCCCCTCCTCTCTCCCTTTCCCTTCCCTCTCTTTTCCCCTCCCTTCCTCCCTTCCTCTCCTCCCCCCCCATTTCCCTCCCTTCCTCTCCCCTCCTCTTTCCTCCTCCTCCTCCTCCCCTCTCCTCTTCCCCTACCTCTTTCCCCACCTCTGCCAGGTCCCTAAAGATAGACAGCAGCCTCCCGCACCCTGTGGGAAGGCAGCCACACCCAGCAGACTTCAAAGCCCCTCTGCCCTGGCTCCTTCTTGGCCCTCAGCACTCTTGGAGGAAGAAGGGCCTCCTCTCTGGGGATACTGTCCTTTGTTTTAGCAGCACTGCAACGACCTTCTCCTCCCAGGCTCTCATCCTCTCGCTAACACTCAAAGCCCAATTTGTGTGTTGGACGTTTGTGGCGGGATCCTCCTTCCACTGACCAGTGATTTTAATTAACTCTCAAGAGCTCACAGCTGTGCTCTCCCAGCTCCCTCGTGCAGCCCTGGATTCTTATTTAACGGACTCACCAAGCATTCGGTTTTCTCTCGGGAGAAATTAGAGTTCTTTAAATTTCCCTCTGCGAGACCTCTGCTGCCGGCCACGGCAGCTGCAAGGACCAACTGCCTCTCAAGCGCTCGGGCCACCGGGCCTTGGCTGCCCAGCAAGCCTGGATCACCCCCCACATGTGTGCAAGGCGGGTAGGAAACCAGTTTCCCTTGTATTCCTCTTGTTACTTCGTGACCTCTGAGTGAGTCCTGTATCACTTAAAGGGCCGGAAGGATGCTTCCACCTGCCACAGGGGCAGGAGAGGGGGTAGGGTAGTGACAGGCCACCGGCTGCCCCCACCGCCTCCTGTCACGTGCTTCTCCACCACGGGCTTCTTTGATTTTTTTTTTCACTTCTTCCTTTCCTTAGAAACACGGCTTGCTGTTGGTCTTTAAAAGTTAAGTCTTAGCTGGGCATGTTGGCTCATGCCTTTAATTCCTGCACTCTGGAAGTAGAGGCAGGTGGATCTCTTCGAGTGTGAGGCCAGCCTGGGCTGCAGAGTGAGTTCTAGGACAACCAGGACTACACACAGAGAAACCCTTTCCCCAAACAAAACAGCAACAACAACAAAAAACAACCCCCTCCCCAAGTCCCAGACAGACAAACAAACAGACAGTTGAGTCTTGTGGTCTGATGATGGTTCTGCCGGAGAACCCAGGCTCGCTGCAGAAACCCAGGGACCTCTGGCACCCATATGAATGCTGGGTATGAGGGGGTCACACGTGTGCAAGCCCGGCACAGGGGAGGCAGGGACAGCTGGAGCCTCCCAGCTGCTGGGCCAGTCAGGCTAGCTGCGACTGTGACCTCCAGGTTCAGTGAGAGAATCCATCCTCAAGAAGCAAGGCAGAGGGCAGGGGAGCCGGGTCAATGTGTCAGAGCCTTGGCTGCTCTTTCAGAGCTCCCAAGTTCCATTCCCTGCACAACTGTAACTCCAGTTCCAGGGCACCCGATGCTTTCTTTCTGGCCTCTGTGGGCGCCAGGCATGCATATGGTGAACAGACGTACATGCCGGCAAAAACATTCATACGCACAAAATAAATAATTATGTTTTAAAAGAAAAGAAATGAGGTGGAAGGTGACTGGGATGGGGCCCGGGAGTCGTCCTCTGGTTCCCCCTCGCACATCTCATAACTCGCACACACACACACACACACACACACACACACACACACACACACTCACACACATCTCAGCTTAGAATGGTCTCACGTCAAGTATTTCGGGGCAGGGCTCACTAGTGGCTGCTATCAGCTGTCGGAAGGTGCAGTACTGCGCTGATGGGATGAACTTTGAGATAAGACGACAGGATAATTTAGGTGAAAGGAGGAAAATGAGCACCTGTAAACATTCCTGCATGTTTACATGTTTTCCCATTTGTTTACTCTCTCATGTGAGTGTGCACACACAGAACAAGCATGGGGGGGGGCATTGGTCCTCTCCTTCTCTCACCTGGGCTCTGGGGACTGAACTCGGTCATCAGGCTTCAGTTGTTCCAACCTGCTGAGCTAGCGCATTAGCCATATGTATATTTATTGACTAAGTTTGTCAACACAGATATTGATATTCTCAACCAGCAGATGTTCTAGGTTGAGCCTCACTGTATATTCCCTTACTGGCCTGGAACTCACAGAGATCCGCCTGCCCGTGCCTCTGAGTGTTGGTATTAAAGGTGTGTATCGCCAGGAGATTTTCTTACAAAAAGCACATTCTAAGTAATTCCACCAAAGACTGACAGACAGTCATTTAAAGGCTTTCTTATTTTTAATTGTGTGCACATTAATCTTAAATGAGGGGTGGGTGTATAACCCAGTGATTAGGCAGGATTAGTGGGTGGAAGTGTTCCAGGAGATATAATATAAAAATAGAATCGTTAGTCACAAGTTTAAATTATTCAAGCCCTGTCAGATAGAGCAGAACTTAAAGCAGAACATAGAAACAGCTTCTCATCCTCATCAACACTTGTGTGAGAGTCAGGCCAGGGAGCCACATGATGGAGAGGAGGCAACGGAGGACAGTGTTCTTCAGAGGAGCCTGGTGAGCTGTCTGGGCTGACACAAACCTAGACATGGTGGGTAAGAGGGGCTCGTAACTGAGAAAATGCCTCCATAAGGCTGCTCATAGGTAGGTTGTAGGCATTGCGTGATTGATGACAGATGTGGGCGGTCCCAGCCCGCTGTGGGCGGAGCCACCCCTGCACTGGTGGTCTTGGGTACTACCAGGAAGCAGACTGAGCAAGCCAGTGAGTGGGGATCCTCTTGGCCTCTGCTCCAGCTTCTGCCTCGAGGTTCCTGCCTCGACTTCTTCCTTCAGTGATGAACGGTGGTGCCGAAGTGTAGGCAGAAGTACATTCTTCCCTCCCCAACTTGCTTTTGGTCGTGGCATTTTATCACAGCAGTAAAAACCCAACTAGAACACCTACTTTAATCCATTTGAACCTCTCAGTGAACCTCTGAGCCTTGTCTGCTGGAGCCTCCACAAGGACTTAGGACAAGGTCAGTCTCTATACATTGATCCGAGTTGGTTAGTGGGTGTCTGCCATGCCGGCCTCTGCCCAGCACAGAGCACGCTGGGGAATACACAGACAGGGATCTGTGTCTTGGAAGCTGATTTTCGGGTCTCTGGAATGTTTGCTTGCGATTCTGGCCAGCGGATGCCATAACTGTAGACGATGGTGCCGAGGTCATCTTTGCTTGCCAGTCCAGCTTAGAAAGCAGCGTGAAGCGTCATCCCCCACCCGGAGGTAGCCTGGGCTGTCCCGGCCCAGCTGTCATACTGTGTTCCAGCCACTGGGCTGCCAGGAGGGAAGTGGAGCATGCCTCCCCCACAGGCACATGGCCACCATACACGTGTGTGCAAACTACACAAACACACACACACACACACACACACACACACACACACACGCATGCACAAGTAAAACTTCCTCAGACAATGTGGGGATGGGGCACTTCTGACGTGGAGGGTCCTCAGGATTCTCATCTGTCAGCCCTGACACAGGTAAATCCCACGGAATGAGGAGACCGGCTCAGAGTGGCCAGAACACGCGGCAGCCGTGTGTGTCAATGTGCTGTTGCTGAGGAGACACCGTAGCATGGCAGCTCTTACAAAGGAAGCCTTTACCTGGGGTCGGCTCATGGCTCAAGGTTTAGTCCGTCAGGCCAGCCAGCATGGCGGGACATGGTGCTAGACAGGAGCTGAGAGGTACGTCCAGGCTGGCAGGCAGTGGGCAGAGCATGCCATAGCCGGCAGAGCGTGCCATGCCAGGCCTGGCCTGAGCACTGAGACCTCAAAGCCCGTTCCCAGGGACACCCCCCACAACAAGGCCACAGAGCCTAACAGTGCCAGCGGAGGCTGTTTTCTCAAACCACAACAGTCTAACCTTCTAACCCAACCTTGAGTGTGAGCCTCACAGCCAGGGCCATCCTCAGCGCACAGCCCGCTGTCAGCCACTGCTCTCACCACCGAGACAGCTGGAGGAGGTGTCCCCGGCTCACAGGCTGAGGGAGCCGTCCATCATGGCTGGAGGGCATGGGGCTGGGGCGGGAGGCAGCTGGTCACATGGCTTCCACAGAGCACACAGAGAGGTGACGGCCAGCCTAGGCTGTCACCCTGACCACGTCTGCAACCCACAGCAGCCCGAGCAGCTGGGCACACCTGTGGGAATTTTTCCAACCTGAGGTCAGAAGACTCACTCAAAATCTGGACACAGCTTCTGGTGGAAGCCAGGACGTGCGAGAAGGAAGCTCTTGCTTTTTGCCTGCTTGCGCTCATTCTCGCTGGGAGGTCCATCTCTCCTGCTGCTGAGGCTTCTCTTCACGGGCTGTGGAACACACTTCTTCAGGAGCCAGCACAGACCTAAGACCAGCTGAGGTGTCGGCCTCGAGGACTGAACAACTAGTGATTCCTGGTCATTCTGTCAGAGCCATTGATGGACTAGCCTGACCACAGCCTGTAAGCCACTCTGAATCCACCATGTGTTATATTATATACCATATGTATATATTCATGTGAATACCATATATGTGTTCACACACACACACACTCATATATATACACATACAGTCATTCGTTTTCTCAGCTCTCCTCCTCCAGAGCACCCTGACCACTGTGGATGGTACCGATTCTCCTCTGGCTTTCTACATTTCATCTGATCTGAGATTTCAGTGTGACCCCCCACCCAGTTAGCCGAACCCAGAAGCTCCCTCACAGACATGCCCAGAGGTTTGTTTCCATGGTGATGCCATCCACAGTAACTCCATGGGAATACCCATCAAGCTGACAGTCAAAAATAAGCACCACCGTGGCGGAAGTTCCATGTCCCTGGTTTTGGGTTTCTGTCTAGATCCTCAGGCTGTGTCTCGGGCCTTTGCTAATTCCCTGAGGCCTATGGCATCCCATCACCTGAGGACACCATACGTGGGCCTGTGGAGACACACCTTTGAGACATCTCAACTACTGGAGATAAACCCCAGGGAAAGGAAGGGGATAAAAGGAGGGGAGGGGAGGAGAGGGAAAGGTGAAAAGGAAAGGAAGGGAAGAGAAGGAGAAAGACACAGGCGGCTGAGTAGACCCATGAGCAGACGACCTCCCAAAACATGCTCTTCTGGAACTTGTGAGATGATGGCTAGAAAGATCTCAGGGCCGGAGCCCACTGCCTTGGAGTGATGCCACCTGCCAGCCCTGAAGCAGAAAGGCGGGGAGGAAGGGCCCTGCTTGCCTGAGGTGGTGTCTGCAGGGACCAACGTCCCCGGGCTCTCCCGAGGCTTCCGGCCTTCAGCGTATTTTTGGATATGCATGCTGTAGTTAAATGTCCCGTTCTTACAAAGTTTTGAGCCTTGAAGCTTTGTCTTTCTTCTCTGCTGGACCTTAGCCCAGGGTGACCATCGCTTAAGGGATTTCATGCCTTAGGGAGCCTGAGTTAGGGCTTTCATGTTCAAAGGACATGGTCCATTGAAGACTCGAAATATGGACTTGCTCTGATCTTCATAGCCCTCAGTTCTCACAGCCAAAGCCGGCTCCTTTAAAAAGTCGGCCACTTTCCCTTCCTGTCTCCCCACCCCTGTGCCATCAAAGGTTCAAGGGCAGAGGGGCTTGCCAGCTCGGCAATGGTGAAGCTGGCCACAATAGCGGTGTTGGACTCTTGGACTTTGGGAATCATCTTTCCAATGGGCAGCCCCTCCCCAGACACCATATCCTTGAGAAAAGCAAAGGCCACCAGCCAAACATGCCAGCTGGACTCTGGGGGTTGGGCTTGTGGTTAAGAAACGTGGTTCTGAAATCTGGATTGTCCTAGCATAACCTTAAATTCCAACTTTGCATAGAGGAGAGCACCAATCCCTTCTCTCGGTTGAGAGGATAATCAGGGGTTAACCGTTTCACCAGATCAAGACTCATGCCTGGGAGACTGGGGTTTGAGGCTAGCCTGGGCCACATAGTGAGACCCTATCTCAAAAACCAGAAGGAAAACAAAACAAGGAAACCAGGGTAGCAATCTATGACTACAGAATGGTTATACATACACGTGTGCGCGCCAGTGTGTAAAAATCTCAGGAGCAGTTCACTGAACTCGGCTTTTGGCTATGCAATACAGAAGTAGGTTTCTCGTAGCAACATTCATTTAGCATATTTAAGATCTTTCTCATAGTTTTCTATCAGCCTTCAGCCTTCAGCTTGGGAAGGGATTCTTCAGGAAGCTGCAGGACGTTCAGGTGGGGTCCTGGGAAAGGAGATGGGCAGGCTGAGGCTCAGAGCCTGGAGCTGATCCTCCCCAACTGTCACCAATCTAGACTCAGATGGTTAGGCCTGCCAGAACCTCCAGGCCTCAGGAGCTGTCTGCTCCATCATGTGGTCAATTTGGCACAGTCTAGAATCACCTGGGGAGAGTCTCAGTGGAGCTGTCCAGCCCGGGCTGGTTAGTAGGAAGGCCTGGAGGAGGCTGTCTTGATGGTTAGCTGATGCTGAGAAGTGGGGGGTGCCATTCTTGGGGCCCTGAATCACACACGAGTGCAAAGTGAGCCCGGCACTGACAATTGCGCATTCCGTCAGTCTCCACGCTGCTCTTGGCTGTATCTGTCGCTAGCGGCTTTGACCCTCCCCGCAATGATGGATTATAGTATGAGGTCATAGGCAGGAAAAACCTTTTTCCCTGAAGTAGCTTTCAGTCCTTTTTTGTCTGTCTGTCTGTTTTTTATCACAGCAACAGAAATAAACTAGGACACAGAAACGCTGCCCAAGGCAGCCTCAGCACACTTGGCTTTTTCCAATGCTAGACCATTTATGTTCGTAGTTCGTGGACTTCAAAGGAAACAGCCTGGGACACTCAGCACTGACTGACCAACTGCCATTCGTGGACTAATCCTCAGCACTAGCACCACAATGCTCGGCTGTGGCGTGTGGCTCTGGCATGGGTCCCAGCTGCATCCGCAGTCATGGTTGCCAGAAGCCAGCGTTCACGCGGCTCTTTCATCACCCGGCCTCACATCATAGCTGGTTTCTGAGCTCCTGAATCTTTATCTGGAATTTCTGTCCATGCGTCAAGCGAGGAGGACGTGAATTGCAGGCGCCAGAACGCATGACTGCATCCCCATGTCTGCAGTCTGTGAGGCCAGGATGCGCCATCACCACTGCCGCCATCATTTCAGCTGTTTCCCTCAGGACCGTCAGGCAGAGCTGTGACGGGCTTCCGAATCAAGAGCCACGTTCTGAGGATTGGGTCATCCAAAACGGAGCTCAAACCCCACTCTGAAAATAGACAGCAATGGGAAGGGTAGAGAAATGGTGTGTTTGCTGTGCAAAGCTGAAGCTGAGGCCCTGGCCACAGTCCCCCCCCCCCCGTGATCCCCGAGTGTCATCCCAGCTTGGCGGGGGCGCCCAGAGGTTTGGTCACACATTACACTGGATGGTTCTGGGGAGGTTGTTTGGGAGGGTTGACATTTCAGCCTCTGGCCTTTGCACACAGCAGGTTGTCTTTCACACGCATGTGGATCCCACCTAACCTGTCCAGGCCTTCATCCTGACAGCGGGGTGACTTCAACCTGCAGGCTGCCCTGTGCTTAAACTGGAGATCTCCTCTCCAGCCTGAGGGGAAAACCAGCGGGCAACGGGCTGGCCAATCCCGAATCCCATAACTCTGCTCCTCAGAGTCACTCTTCCTCCATCTCCTCTTCTTTTGCTGCTGCTTCTTTCCCTACCTCCTTCTCATCCTGCACATTCGTCACACATACTCTCGGGTACACATACACACACACATGCACACAAGTACACACACACACACACACACACCAGGTACGCACACTCACACTCACAGGCACAAGTGGCCCAAAGACAGACAAAAGAATCAGCAAGCAAATTCCTCCAGGAAGTGAGCAAGCCACGCAGGGTTGCTCACCTGCCTAGGAAGCTGAGGGGGAACTCGGCCGGGGGCTGGGGAGTCTCCCTGGAGGACACAGGGCTGCACACCCAGGGAAGGTGTGCCGCCTGCCCGGCCACACTGCCAGCTGGCTTTCCTGTCTTTTAACGGGCCACTAACGGGACACAATCCACACGCCTGCACAGGATGGTGGTGGCCTTCCTCACTCCAAACTTTGAAGGTAGCAACCTCTTCCTGCTGTCAAAGAAAAAGGGGCCTGTAATCTCAGCCCTTGGGGGCAGAGGCAGGCGGATCTCTGATTCCATGCCAGCCTGGTCTACAGAGGGAGTCCAGGTCAGCTAGAGCTACACAGAGAAACCCTGTCTTGAAAAATCAAAAAAGAAAAAGAAAAAGAATGGCTCCTATAGGTTCCCGTATTTAAAAGGATTAGAAAGATTAGGAGGTGTGGCATTTTTGGAGGAAGTGAAACTAGGGGTGGGCTTTGAGGTTTATAAAAGCCCACACCTGGCCTAGTCTCTCTCTCTCTCTCTCTCTGTGTGTGTGTGTGTGTGTGTGTGTGTGTGAGTCCCTGCCTCTCTATCTTTCTCACTTCATGTCTCTCTGCCTCCACTCCCCCCACTCCTGCCTGTGGATCAGGACGTGGCTCCCAGCTATTGCTCCGGCCTCCTGAGTGTCACCATGCTACTCGCCAGGATCATACAAGAAACTGAAAGCCAGCAAGAGGAAGGCTGAGAAAATGCAGGCCCATCTGATTGGGGTCACGTAAGAAACTGATGTGCAGGGTGAGAGGGAGGGAGGAAAAGCAGCAAGAAGAAG
>NW_026586383.1:9642260-9689618 GCF_907164565.1 Psammomys obesus
GAGGAGGAGGAGAAGGAGGAAGAGGAGAAGGAGGAGGAGGAGGAAGAGGAGGAGGAGAAGGAGGAAGAGGAGAAGGAAGAGGAGGAGGAGAAGGAGGAACCTGAAAGCCCCCAGCTTGTCTTGTAAGAGTTGCCTTGGTCACCGTGTCTCTTCATGGCGATAGGACAGTGAGACAAGGGTAACCGTGAAAGAGCAGAACACAGAAACGAGAGAGAATCCATGTAGAGCTGAGGGCAACTGTGGCGCGGCGCAGCGGCAGGACATAGTGGGGTGCCATCTGGGGGCCAGGTGGGGGAAGGAACAAGACCTTCAGCCTGAGCCAGGCGTGGTGGTGCACACGTCTAATCCCAGCACTCAGGGAGGTAGGGGCAGGCGGATCACTGTGAATTGGAGGCCAGCCTGGTCTACAAAGCGAGTTCCAGAACATCCAGGGCCACACAGAGAAAGCTTGTCTTGCAAAACAAACTAACAAAAGCCTTCGGTTCTGGGTAGTGTCTCCTTCACTAGAGATATGATGGAATCAATCAGAGAGCCTCCTGATCCCAGAGGAGGTGCTCCTTCCTTCCGTGCTGGTCGAGAGCAGCACCTGCTCCTGCCTCGGCCTGCTCAGGCTAATGTGCCGGGCACGCCCAGGTGGGCAACACTCATCAAACTCATGATGACCTCATCTCCACACTGCACAGTCCTGGGAGCTCGTGACAATCCAAGCGGAGGCCTGTGAGAGCGTCCTCCTGCTGTGACAGAACAACTGAAGAAGACAAAGGAAGAGAAAGGGGTTTTAGCTCACAGTTTCAGGGATGGCAGCCACTTGGCCCTGTCTTTGAGGACAGGTGGGGTACCATGAGGGAGACAGTATTGGGGACTGAAGCTGCTCCCCACATAAAGGGGAAGCAGGGAGGATGAGGGAGAGGGAGAGAACGAGAGTGAGCATGCTCACTCATGCGGCATAAGACACAGTCCCTAGAAACACACCTCAAAGTTCACAGGACTTGCCCCTCCTCTTGGCCTCAGTTTCCATCCCTCCCAACAGTCCTGTGAGCATCAGTGGAATCATCTGCCGAGGGGGCTGGAGCCTTCATGATGTCATGGCGTCGTTTCCCAGATGTCGTCAGCCAGCACCGAGCTCCTGATGCATTGCCTTTGGGGCCAGCTTAGCTCCATCTGCCATAGCTGGTCCTGGAGACTCCTTTCAAGGCTCTGCTCCCTTCATCCCTGTCTGCTGAACCACCGCCGTTTTCACGCTTTGTTCAGCTACCACGCCTGACCAAGGCCGCCATGGACTCCAGCTCTGTACCAGCCCCTCGTCTCATTGCTGTGACAGAACCCCAATGATAACGTAATTTTAAAATGTTCCGAATGGCTTTCCTCCTCTCCCGAGCTCTGGCCTTCCTCCTCGGGCGCATCTTCGGTGTCTCCCACAGCTTGTCCTTCCTTCGCTGCACTGGAAGGCCCACACTCCCCTGCTGTTGGTGGCTTGGACATGCTTGTCTGTGGAGACACACGCTCAGGCTTGCTCGTCAGGGCTTTGCACACTTTCCTCGATAACCCATAGCTCTTTACAGCCTGTCGGAACTCCCGAACATTCTCTCCCACCGGGAGTTTCTGTTTTCCTCCTCTTTTTCAATGGCCAAAATGAACACATTAAAGGAGATTTATTTCACCACTCCTTGGTGTGTGTCATGTCATGTGATTGCAGTAGCTCGGAGGTGATGCTGCTATGTGAGTGCTGGGACAGAGCCCGGGGCCTCTGCACCTCTCCACCGGGCCTCTGCACCTCTCCACTGGGCCCCTGCATCTCTCCGCTGGCCCTCTCCACCGAGCCCTCTCCACCACAGCTCAGTGCCGAGCTTCACTTTTAGAATCTCTTCTTCTGTGGCCTGTGGTTTGGTTTAACTTAAGACCATATGTGTGTGTGTATGTATGTATATTTCTTCCCCTACATTATTTAAAAAAATAATTTGTTTGACCTTTCATACTTATATTAAAATTTTACCTGGGATCTTTCTAGCCCCTCTCCTGATCCTAACTGAAATTAAAATGGAAACTCTGTGTGTGTGTGTGTGTGTGTGTGTGTGTGTGTGTGTGTGTGTGTATGTGTGTGTGTGTGTGTGTGAGAAAGGGTCTACCTGTGTAGTCTGGCTGTCCTGGGACTCACTACATAGATCAGGCTAGCTTCAAACTCACAGAGATCTGCCTGCCTGTGTCTCCTGAGTGCTGGGATCAAAGATATGCACCACCACACCCTGCTTTAAAACAAAACAAAAAGTGTCTCCCAGGCTGGCCTCGAACACTGATCCTCTTGCCTCTGTCCCTTCAGCATGTCCTACAGGACTGCATGACCAGGACTGGTGACATGTACTCACAGCATCTCAGATGTGTTGTGGACTCAGATGCTGTTCTGATGGGCTCGCACTGAACAGAGCACTGGCTGCTCCTGAGAGGCCCTGGGATTGGTTCTTGGCGTGCACACAGAGGCCCACAACTGCCTGTAACTCCAGCTCCAGGGACTCTGATGCCCTCTTCTGGCCTCCACAGGGCACTACACACACATGGTATACATTTGTATGTACAGACAAAGCACTCATTCAGATAAAATATAAAACACCTAAATATCCCAGCACCTTGCCCCACCCCGGGGACCTAACAAAGACATTTCTGGTCCCTCAGCACAGCAGCTGCTCTGAGGATGAACCTTGTTTGCTTTGTTGGCCATCTTATTACCCGCCTGTCTTCTCCACCCCAGCAGGACTTCCTGGCATTTCCCCTGGAGATAAGCCATCTCCATGCAAATCCTCACGCTGGGCCTGCTGCTGAGCCAGCCCATGCTGAAGCTCCCTTGTGTCTGGAGATGAGGAAAGAAAGCCTTCTGACCGGAGGGATGGTGTCTCCAGTCTGCACAGAGAGAAGAAGAAAGGCCAGGTCTTCTTGTATTTGTGTGCACAGGCGTATTCAGGGGTCATCCCCAGGGGCAGCGGCCACCAGCTGTGAATGGACCTACAGCTCACTCATCACTTTGAGCCCCAGGGACCATCCTGTCTCTGCCTCCCCAGACCCCATGTCTTTACAAGGGCTCTGAGGACTGGACACTGGTCAGTGCTCTCTCTCCTGAGCCCCTGGCCTCCCCAGCCCAAAGCCAGGATTTTCTTTCTCTCTCTTTAAACACAATGTTTTTATCTGTTATTTGTGAATTTCACATAGTGCAACACAATCACATTCACTTCCCAGTCCTCCCAGGTCTACCACCCACCCTGTGACCTCCTCACCAAGAAGAAGAAGAGGAGGAGGAGAGGAAAGAAGAGGAGGAGGAGAGGACGCCACAGTCCTCTCTGTGTCACTGGGCACAGTCTGACTCCCAGTGGCCACCCCACCCCACCCCACGCAGCCAAGCTGCACATCATCATCCTTGCCACAGATTTTAAGGGTTCTCTTCAACTGCTTCCTGTCTAGAGTGCTTCTTTTCGGGGGATGGGGTTGGGGGATGGGGTTGGCACTTCCGCGTCTGCCATTCTCAACCTTGAGTCTGCCGTCCGCCAGTACAGCTGCAAAAGAAGCTTCCTTGCCCCTTGTTCCAGCTGCAGTGTGGATCGTAGTTTCTGGTGACAGCGCAGGCGTCTCTGCCGCGGTGACAGCATGGCCACAGACTGTCTCAGCCTCGGTGACAGCATGGCCCACCGTCAGCAGCATGGCTTCAGGTGGCAGCGCCACCACGGGCCCACGTGAAGCTGTGAGGCCCTTCATTCTGAGGGCTTCTTGGCTTTGGCTACTCCAGGTCCGCTGTTCTGAGACTGTTATTTCAGAGGCTCCTCTGGTCACCAGCGGGGTTTAACCCGAGTCTTCCCTTGCTTCCCTTCCTGCAATGATGGCTGTTTTGTGCCATCAAAGCCAGTCCTCCCGGCGCTCGGCGCTTCCTGATTTATGTGAACCAGCAGCATCAGGGCAGAGCTGCGCTGAAATAGATGATATAAAGGCCACAGGAAGGCTGGCTTCTATCCGTCATCTGACTTGTGTTTTCATTCGCTCTAATGTGCTGGCTGTGGGGGCGGAGGGCTCCTGCTGGCCCCCCAGAATGGAGATTTAAAGGAACAGGTATTTTTAGAAAATCTCTTTTCTGTAACGCGCCTAGTGTTCTTTTAAAGGTACTTCAGCTTCCCAAAACTCAGAACATGGGAACTTGTTCTGTAACCCAGGCTAGAGCGCTGGGACATGTGAAGCAATGACCTCGGGAACCGGAGTCACACACAATCTTAACAACACTGACTTGTTTTTTCTGTTGGGGTGTGTGTGTGTCTGCGTCTGTGTCCACGTGTGACAAAGTGTCTCCAAGGATGACTCACGGAGTGGGTCTTCCTTCCACCACACCAGTGCCCAGGGACGGTGCTCAGGGCAACAGGCCTGGCCGACCACTGCCCCCTGGGCTATCTCACCAGCCCTTGTCACACGTTTTCCCGGTGAAGTCGCCAGTGGAGCAGCAAATGTGCTCGATTCTTTCCCTAGACCACGCTCCCTGGTTTCGGGCACGCTGCGATGTGTTGTTTCCTCTGCAGGGTCTTTGAAGGGTTAGATAAAAACCAGCTGGCAATGGCCGGGCTGCGTGGCTCCTGCCTCCTGTCCTCGCCTGTGGGAGGCTGGGGTAGACCAATATTGTGAAGTTAGCCTGGGCTACACAGAGAAACTATGTCTCAGAAAATTCTACCAAACCAAACAGAACCCCGGCAACAAACGAGCAAACAAAGCATGTACAGCAAGTAGCAAATGAGCTGCAGCGGGAGACATCATGACCTGACCCCATGCCACCCGAACACCCCAGCCTTCCCACACACCCACGACCCTGAGCAAGGACACTGAAAGAGGAGTGGCAGGACGGCCTCGAGATTCTCAGGTTCTCTCTCCTTTGCTCCAAGAACACAGCAGAGAGCAGGAAGAAGCATTTGTGTGTGCGCATCCGTGCCTGGGCCTTCCTTTTCTACCTCAGGGGAGGGAGAGGGCATCTGCCTCCCAGAGGGATGCCCTTTGGGAGATGTGGGAGGGACCAACAGGTAACACAGATGAGAGCCTGGTTCTTGCGGAAAGGTGGAAGGAAGGGTTGGTAGGGATGGGTCAGGAGGGATGGGTCAGATGGAGGATGGGTGGAGGGATGGATCGGGTGGAAGGATGGGTGGAAGATGGGTGGAGGGACGGGCTGGGGGTCCAGTAGAGATGAGTCCTGCAGGAGAGAGGATCATTGGGGATAGAGCTGGGCTCCCAGAGCTTTGGCAAGAGCGTAAACACAGAGAGGCACTGGATGGGAACGGGTCTTCTAGCGCAGGAGGGCCTGGGCTGTCAAGAAGGGCAGAGAGCATCCTCAGACGCACAGACGGCTCCAAACCTGACAGGCCAGGAGGAGACAAATGGACTCTACTTACGACCAACTAGGCTTGGTCCTTCCTACTCCCTGCCTGCTCTCCATAGCCCACCCATGGGGCTGGCCAGTGACGGGGAGGCTGTGTCCTGGGGCTAGGACACCTTGGCAGGGCACCGCCCATAAGAGTCAAGGGTCCAGTGACCTCACACACTTAGCTTTTGGCAGCCAGGCTGATCCTGAACCCATTAAGGATTTGCAGGCTGAATGGGTTAAATCCTGGTGGTGGTGGTGGGGTCCTGGGCGGGAGCCCCCCCCCAGCAGATCTTCCTAGGAGACTGAAAAGAGCAAAGCCTTTAAAATACAAACTCATTAGAAAGCAGCAGCGATGGTGGCTCCGGGGCTCCACAGAGTTCGCTCCCCCTAATCTAGACCCCACACCTCCTCCGCCTTTCACAGGGGTCCAGATGGGGGAGTGACACCTGTTTCTTGTTCTGGCTTGTCTGATAAAGTCTTGGGTCTCTTTTTGACCATCTGATTCTGACACGGCCATGTGCCCAGCTTGCAGGGTGGCCCCGTTTCTGTTCCCAGGAAGAAGCTGTGCACCAGTCTGTGATGGACGGGTGTGCCCAGGGCTCATGCAATTCCCTGATTCACCAGGGCCTGCAGGCCTCTGCTCTCAAAACAGTCAAAAGCTGCTTGTAAAATGGAGTCTCCCAAGGCAAGGCCCCGGCTGAAAAAGCACACAGCCTGCTCTCAAAGGAGGCACTCCTCTGCCTGTGAGCCACATGCTACCTGCTGCCCTTGATGTGTGTGTGTGTGTGTGTGTGTGTGCGCGCGCGCGCGTGCGTTTGTGTGTGGCCTGCACAGGCCGGGGAAAGGGGCCAGGTGAGTGGTGGGGGCTGGCAGCCAGCTCCATTAGACACCCACTCCTCCCTCAGAGGGCACGCCTGAACAGGTGCGTCCCGAGGTTTAAGTTCTCAAAGAATGAGGAGGCGAGGGTTTGGTGCTCTAGCCTCTCGGCTTCCGGGCCCCAGGCTCTGAGGTGCTTTCCCAGGGCTGGCAGAGGACTCTTTGTTCTCAGTTTGGCTGCTCGTCCCTTTGAGCAGAGGACTCTGTCAAGGGCCCTAAATGGAGATCAGGAAGCTTTGTCCCCAACTCCTGCCAGGCACTGCCTGTGTGGGGGAGAGGACAGACGGGCGGCAGCGATGGCCGCCAGCCCCCACCAGCACTGTCCCTGGGGCTGGGTGGCGTGTGTGACACTGTGCAGGATTCTCTGTGCCACCTTGGTACCCCCCCCCCACCCCACCCCCGTCCAACTGTCCAGGCAGCATCCAGGATATGCTAAAGACACACCCGCGCCCCTCCTTTTGGACCCTAAGAAATTGGAACTTTCTCCTAAGAATCTCATGCTTGGCCAAGGAAAAGATGGGAGCCTGCTTCCAGCCGTGGGGAGCTTGGCCCCAGGAGGTTTTCACACACAGGACAGCTTGTCAGGCTGCCTTGCCGGAAAGACCTGAGTCCAGACAAGGATGATGGTTCAGACTTGACAGGCTGCCTCACTACCCTGCCCTGCTTAAACCTGAACCTCAGGTCAAGACCCTACAAACACCTGCTCTGAAATGCAGGTTTCCTGAAGCGCACAGCCCGACCATCCTCTTCAGCTGTCACTCTAACAACTAGCCTGGGGCCAGGAGGAACAGGGACTATTTGGGAGGAACGAAGGGACAGAACAGGTTCACACACACACTTGCTGGAAACTGAGCCCCTATTCAGTGACACCCAGGGCTGGAGATGCCTGGGAGACAGCTGGGACGCCTGGCTGGACTCGGGAGAATCTGAGCCTGGGATATATATTTCAGGGTCTTTCTCACACAGCTAAGAACCACAGCGCTGGGTGTGCCCAGCAGAGAGCAGAGTCGGACACTCAGGCGGTAACAGCACCCAGCCGATGCCTGCCCTCTGCAGCTCCTGGATCTTCCCTGCTGCTTCCACCAGACCTGCCAGCCAGGTCCTCCTCCCGGCAGCTGGCAAGGACTCTCTGCTGCTCTGGGTAAGGACAGGCCATCTGCAGAGCGAGTGCAGAACAGACAATGGCCATGAGTGCACCTGACAGGAGCCAGATCAAAGAGGGTGCCTGGCTCTGCGAAGTCCTTTCATCTTCCCTGATGAAAGGTGATACAGAAATGTGAAATTATCATCATCATTTCACTGGGTTCCGGTCAGAGCTGGACCAGAGCTCACCCAATGGCCAAGAGCCAGACGCCATGTGTGGACGGCTGTACAATACACACAGACAGGCTGGTCACACATTTTAACCCTCCTGTGTGTGCAGTCAGCTACACCACCTGAGTGACCTTTATGGTCAAGGAGGCCCTGCAGAGAGCCAAGGACTTGAATTCTTATAGGTGTACCATGAAACATACACATTTTGTTCATATGTGTAGACAAAGCCACGCAGTCGGCAAAGGAAACAGTGAGGACGCCTGGGTGTGCTGGTGCCTCTCCGGAGGGCCTGGAGAGAGAGGAGCCATCCTGAGAACGGAGGCTCACCTCACAGGGATGGCAGGAAAATTAACAAGTACCTCTCGCTCTGTTCCATGATCCATTCTCTTTGTTTCAGACCCTGCGCTGAGCGGGTGACTTAAGCACAGATCTGGGCCTGGCATTTCCTGCCTTACCAGTGACTTTTCCCGTCATTAGGGAGACGGGCATCATGCCACCATGCCACCTCATCATTCAAAGTCCTTTCCAATTTAACTCTGGGTCCTTCACTGGCAGCTGCTGTTGCCCTGCAGGGGAGGATGTCGGTTTTCAGGCTCCCCCCCCCCCCCGTCTGGAATTGCAGTTGTGGCAGGATTTAGAAGTCCATGGCTCGGGGCTAAGGCATGGACAGACGCCCGATGGGAGATGGAGAGCCGTCTGCCTCGCTGTGCTTACCTGACCTTGTAAGGGGGAGAAACCGGCTGCTGCCGGAGCTTTCTGCTGCCGGGAGGCCATAGGGAGGTGACAGCTGAGGTGCCCACAGTGGGTCCCCAGGGCGGGACACTCACGAGGCTGTCAGTGCAGCTGTCGCTTGCTCGGGTTGGGGCGCTGTGCTGAGTTGGACGCTGACATCCTGGTGACAGCAGTAGAGAGAGGGTGGTGAGCTGAGAGAAGGGAACCTTGAAAAGCCTCCATGATGGCTGACTCAGTTATGCCGAGATCCCCCCTGTCAGGGCTTAGTGGGCCTGTGTGCTGTGTCTCCCACGAAAACGTCTTGTCATACAACATAGCTTGTACCTGGTTTCTGCTGATTTGTCTGAAGTCCCACCTGGCTTGAGAAGACTAGGACAGTGTAAGTAGTATGCGTGAGCTGGTCTTAAGCGGCCTCAGGAGCCACACCTCTGGCGACCACCAGCCTGGGGTTTGCCCCTTGCTCTGTCCATCTTCAAGGAAGCCAAGCCCCGCCCCCTCCACAACCTCTGCAGGTAGCATGTAGGAGGCTTTCAAAGACAGTGGTTAAAGCAACACAACAACAAAACCCTGACACTCTTGTGCGCTGATATTTGAAAGGATGATCCCCTGAGTTACTTCTCACATCTGGAGAACACACTGGGCTCTGGGGTCCCATATCTAATAACTGCCGCCTTGCCCGAGAGAGGAAATCTCCTGTTTTAAGTGTCAGACACCAGTTGCTCTAGCATTTGGCACACCTGCTCAGGCGTGAGAATGCAGGCGGTCTGGGATAGGAGGAGGTCCTCCATTCCAGGGGAGACCCCAGAGCGGAGGCCTGCCCTCCCTCTCCTGCCTGAAACGCAGGATGCCAAAGGCACCCTCCCCCCACCCAGGAAGCCTCCAGAGTGTCAGGTTTGCTCCTATGCCGTATGCTTTATGTAGGGTTTATCCGAGAATTCAAAGTGTGTGCTAAACACAACTTTCTTTAACACACGTATGCGTTAGTGATGCTTGGTTGTGGCCAGGAGGTGCAGTGAGAGAGGCAGGGTCTTTCTCCATCACCGTGGCCTCCAGGGAGGCATCTGCTTACAGCGCTTCTCTGTTCTGTTTATTTATTTTTGCTCAGGGCCTCACACACCCCAGGCTGCCCCCCCTCACAGCCACAGGCCGGGCTTCTGGAAAAGCTCCATCCTTGTTTTATCTGGCAGGACACTGGGACAGTAACTGGACTGGCTTCAAGCGGCCAGGAACCCAAAGCCCCACAGAAAGCCTGGTGAGTGTGCCGTGCCAGCCCCGAGCCGGACAAACAGCCCTGCCAGTGTTAGCATTTGTGAGGGGAAGTGGATTTGCTGAGTGTGGAACCACAAAGAGAAAGTTTTGTATTTTCGGGGACTGCCAGCCAGCAGGCCCCGCCCATTGTGTGGCTTCTGAAAGGCTTCACTCCTGGGCGGAAGGGAGCGGCCGGGCAACAAAGGCTTCGTTCACTCCTGGCTTTTCTAAGTGAGTGTGCTGTCAGAACACCTCTCCTGCGGGAAGGGGGAATGGAGGAAATTCCACTCCGCACCTGGGGCCTGTGCACAGGCCGGAGCCTCTCTCACAAAGGCACTCCTCCACCGGTTCACACCACCTTCCCCAGAGATTTCCCACTCTGCAGTTTGCCTGGGTGTGCAAGGGGGAGGGCTGGCCCGGGGGTGTTTTCCCCACCATGAAAGCGAAAGGTGAACAGAGCTTTGCCTGGTGGGGGATCCGGCCGCGGGCTCTGAAAGCCTCACGCTCACTTTTTCCTTCTACAATCACCCCTCCTCCAAAGTAGACTGCCAACCTGCTGCTGGGGCAGGGAGAACACCGGGAGACCTGCCTGAGCGGAGCCTCACACCCCACACCAGAAGGAATCAGCAGACTGTGCGGCCACACCTGCCCCTCCCAGAAGTCTGGTCTGGGTTCAGCCTCTTCCTGGAGTCACAAGAACGATCCAGTCAGGTGTGACTTTGTCTGTAGGATACAGCCCAGACACTCACATGAGCGAGCACGAGTACACACACACACACACACACACACACACACACACACACACACTACCCAATTGCCCATTTCCTTGCTGGCTCCAGGGCTAGGGGTGGGGTAGACTGCTCAGTCAGAAAAGTCTTGGGGTCTAAGCTCAAACTCTAAAACCCGGGCGTGGAGGTGAACACACGTGATCCCAGGGCCGGAGGGGGAGGGGCAGACACGGGAGAAGTCCAGGCCCTCTGGCCAGCCACACTTGCTGAAACTTGGTGAATCCAAGTTCAATGAGAGAGCTTGTCTCAAAAAGTAAGGACAGATGTCAGTAGAGGAAGACATCCGGGCACTGACCCCTGGCATTCATACAAACACATGAGCACATGCATGCAGCCAAGCACACACATGTACACACACACACAGGAAATAAGGAAAGAAGAAAAACCAACTGCTTTGATTAATATTTTAACTCATTGTATATTCATGTAGCCTTCATTATGGGGCTTGAAAAGACCCCAAAGCAGCTAAATGTGCCCCTGCTTTCGTGTCCAATCTGTTCATTTAGCTAGAGGATTTACCCCCTCATGGCCACAAAGGTGAACTACCTCCGTCCAGGCGACCTGACACAAACTCACGGGGAGTTCAAAGGCGACCAGTATTTCCCAAGGTTCACTGGCACCGGAATCCAGCCTTCCGCACGGCATGTCTACCCACGTACCGGGTGGGTTTCCAGGAAGCCGCAGAGAGAGCGCAGGGAGGGCAAGGGTGAGATGTTTGGGAAATAATCTCTGCTCAGGAACTTGAGCTGGTTTTCTGGCAGAGGTTGGGCAAGAGGGAAAGTGTGTCCCTCCCACAGGGCTTTGAAAGGTTGCTTTACCCGTTACTTTATTGTACTCGTGGTTGTGTGAATGTGTGCCTGCAGTTGTCCTCGAGGACACAGACAGCTGTGAGTGGCCCGATGTAGGTGCTGGGAGACGAACCCAGATCCTCTGGCAGGGTAGAAGTGCTGTAACCCGGAGCCACCGCCCCACCCTCCACGGGGATTTTACTATTATAAAGTTTATTGAGGTTTCCCTAGAAGCATTGCAGGTGTGGCTGCCGTGTCACAGGTGTGTCAGCAGAGAGGAGAGAGGCTGTGTCTACACTCGGTGCTCTGACCTCTGAACGATTAGCAGCCTGAGATACGACTGCCAGTCAGTGCCAGGGCGCCTGGACAGAGAGCTAGCATGAGACCAGCACCAGTCAGGAGCCACACAGTCCTGATGGGGGTGGAGACCATGCCTGGGATGACCCCTGCTGAGCCTTAGTGCACGAGCTCTCCTGAGATGACCTCAGACACTCAGACACCCTGGGACCACTAGACGGAGCAAGTAAGCAATGGGGAAATGGAGGAGAAAGAGAAACAGAAGGATGTAGGGACAAAGAAGAGAGGCAGAGCTGGAGACTCGAGGATAGTGAGGAGCAGCCTGATGTGAGCAGCTGGTGATGGCACCTGGGACCGTGGTGGGGTCCTGGCCTATGCTGCCACCTGGGCCTTGTCTGGGTCCGTGGCCCTGCAGAAGCAGGGGTCTATTACTACCAACAGCCAGGAGGACATCCCTGATATGAACTTCTACCCAGGGACGTGTTAGCATCTGAGGACTGCAAACAACTGCACCCATCCTCACCTGGGCATCATGGGAGAGCTGGCCCTGGAGGCATGGGAGCAGGAGAGCTGGCCCTGCCCCTCGCCATCCACAGTGATCGGGAGAGGCGCCCTGCGCCTCACCTGGGCGGCACAGTAGAGCTAGCCCTGGATGTGGGGTTGCAGTGAGCCAGCCGCAAGGGCATGAGTGCAGGAGAGCTGCTCTGCCTCTTGTCTGCTGGGCAGTGCTGTGGACGAAGGAGAGATGCCCTCCTCCCCTCACTCACCCCTCACCATCTATGGCAGGTGGGAGAGCTGGCCCTGGGATCTTGGGAGAAATGGCCGTGTCTCTCACCAGCTGCAAATACTTGAAAAAGAGAGCGAGCCCTGCACCTCACCTGGGAAGCAGGGGTTGGCCCTGGTTGTGCAGGTTGCTGGTGAGCCAGCCATATGTCTCTCAGGCCCTGACCAGGGCTTTGAATTGGTCCACCCCAACATCTACCCCCTCAGTGAGCTCCTGGAGTACTGGAAGGGGCCAGCTCTACAGATCCAAAATCTCCATGACACAGGGCAACAACAGGATCTGAGAGGCGTTTCCGTGAGGATCCAGTGTGGACAGAGCAGCAGAAGCCAGAGGCCCCGAAACAGACCAACAAGTTGTTGCAATGAATATTTGCAAGCAAAGAAGTGTGGAAAAGGGTGTGCTATGGGAGACACTGACACACTGAGACACAGGAGACACACTGCCTCCATAGCAAGACCTTCTGTTCTCTGTTGTGGGGGAGGTGGCACAGGTGGAGGGTGGGCAGTAGGGGTGGGGGAGATGAGTGGGATCAGAGTGCATGATGGGAAAGTCACAAGTTTAAAAATCTTACTGATCTAATTTTCAATGCCCTGTTCTCTTTTGTGTGTGTGTATGTATGTGTGTGTGTGTGTGTGTGATTCTGGAGAGATGGCTCAGCAGCTAAGGCACAGCTGCTCTCACAGAGGGCCTTGGGCTTGGTTCCCAGAACCCACGTGGTGGCTCATAATCATCTTTAACTCCAGTTCTAGGGATCCAGTGCCATCTTCCGGACTCCGTAGGAACCAGGCACGTATGTGGTGAACATATTCATGCAGGCAAAACACTTGTACATATAAAAATAAATGTAGAAAATAATTTCTTTAAAGGGAAGGGCTATTCCCTGAATTCTAAGGCACCCAACTGCCTGGCACAGAGTCTGGAACAAAGAAAAGCAGCCAAAGTTACAGAATGAGTGAGCAGCAGCCCTGAGACGCAGCTCTGGCCTAGGATGGTGTCCTACTTTCCGTTGCTCTGATAAAACCCTGAGATCAAAAGCCACTTAGGAGAGCAGAGGGTTTATTCCGTGACACTTCCAGGTCACAGCCTGTTATTGGAGAGAAGCCAGGGCACGAGCTTGAAGCACAGTCATTCCAGGCTGACGTCCTCACGCAGCCCAGGACGGCCTGCCCCGGGAGCGGTGCTGCCGGCAGTGGGTCGGGCCCTCTCTCCAGACTACCACGAGGCCAGTCTCACCGGAGAAACCGTCATCTACCTCCTCAGCTGGCTCTAGGGTGAGCTGAGAGTTAAAGCTCTCTCGGGCTTTAGTGAACTTCAGTGTGCCTGCTTACCACCACGGCCTCAGTAAAATGCAGATTCTGACCCAGAAGTGAGGCTCACCTGCCTAGCAAGGTCTTCATCGGGGCTCTCATCGGTGTCAGCCAGGGCTTACAGGGAAGAGCAGATGTTTAGCTGATATAATAACAGAACAGTGTCAGATACTGTGGCCGAGAAAGAAGGCTTCCTCGTGACCCTGTGTAGGCTCAGGTCCAAAGACGACGTGGGAAGGACTGTGCAGAAAGGTACCTTTGCTTCCGCCATCCCAGTTCCTCTGTGTGTGTGTGTGGGGGTGGGGTGCATCTGTGTGTGCTTGGGTGCGGAGGCCAAAGGTCAACCTCGAGTGTCATTCCTCAGGCACTGTTCACCTAGTGTGTTGAGACAGGGCATCGCACTGGGCTGGAGCTCAGCAAGGAGCCCCAGGCTGACCATGGAGGCGCAGGGACCGCCTGTCTCCAGTTCTGCAGTACTGGGATTGCAGGCACCGGCTGTAGCAGCCAGCTTCCCGTGGGCTCTGAGCACATGCTGGCACATAGATGGCGCTCTGTCCCCTGCGCCCGCCTCCGCGCACCTCAGGAAACCTGCTTCCAGGGCAGCTTATACTTTAGTTCACATCCCGACTCTTGACTGCATTTCTCACTCCATGAAAGATTCCAATTTGACAGTAGCAGATGAGATAAGCCCTGAGTTTTCACATTCTGTTTCCTGGATCTTTCTAAATAAATTCCCATTAACTCTGCTGAGGAAATGCTGCGGCTGGTCCTGGGTAATTTCAACAGGAGCTGATGTCATTCAAAACCCAGAGGTCACTCAGAGGTCACCGGGGCTGAGCCCTTCTGCTTTTGCCATGGTGCCTCACTTAGAGAAGCCACTCACTGCAGGTGTCCTGGAGGAGGAGATTGGAGAGGCAGTGACCAGGAAGCACTCAAACGCCACCACCCATGCTGGGCCGCAGGGCCGCAAGTGTCATAGCCCCGACAAACGTTTCCTGTGCTGATCTTGAGAGCTGCCCACCTCTTACAAAACTCTACAAACGCCGTCTCAACTTTCTGGCCACCTACCAGTACTTCCTTGTATTATCTCCGTCTATTTTACGTTGCTGTAACACAATTCCTGAGCCTGGGCTCTTTATCCCATAGAGGGGAAGCAGAACAGGAAACAGCCCACTTGGAAGGAGGTGAGTGCTCCGAGGGTAGCCTTGCTGCAGAACTAATTCTCTCTCATGAAAGCCAGATTCTCGCTCCCCCCGACAGGACATCATTGATCTAGTCACAGGGTAGTGATTCTGTGTTCCAGCCCCTGCCCCCTGCAGTGAGAGCCTCCACTTTCTCCACGCTGGGAACCAAGACCTCAGCAATGAACTTTTGGGGAACTCTGTTGTCCATCTTTATAGACCCTGATCTAAGTTGCCTACTATTAAGCAGGGCATAACAAAAGAGAGCCAATGAGCTAACATTAAAAGAAATAAAACAATCTGATATGGGGACACCAGGCCAGTCATGGTGACATCAAAAGAAATACAGAAAACCTAAGCGGTTAGTTCCAGCCTTTTCCACATTCTTCTTGCAAACCAGTTTCAAAGACCCGAGAACCACGTGGTGAGAGTTGTGCGAGCAAGGGCCACTGCGCAGCACCAGCCCTGCCCATTGTGATAAACCCTCAGACAAGATCAGCCTCCCCGTCCCTGGAGGCCACGTGTGGAGTCAGCTGGATGCCCAGCAGTGGGGGCGTGGGTTTTTAATATGCTGTACATCCACAGTGCGAACATTATTCAGTCATAAAGAACAACCTGCCCCTTGACGGGAAGCAGATGGAACTGGTGATAACATTAAATTAAATAGGGCCAGGTGGCGGTGCACATCTTTAGTCCTGGCACTTGAGAGGCAGCAGCAGTCGATCTCTATGAGTTCAAGGCCAGCCTGGTCTACAGAGTGAGTGCCAGGCCAGCCACGACTGTTGTACGGAGAAACCCTGAGTCAAAAATTAAATGAATAAATGACTGAATAAATCAATAAATAAAAGTCCTTTTCAGAAAAACATACCTGTTTCTTTCACACATAGGGCCTAGATTTAAAAAAACAGACATTATAACGAAAGGGGCCGCTTAACAAGAGGAGAGCAGGGAGGAGGGCTGTAGTGAGCAAAAGTCTGACCAAAGCATGTGACAGGCAGGAAGAGCCACAAGGAACCCACAGTTTGGCAGAACAAGTCTCCGCTGCTTTTAAAGGAAGAACTTACAGCCTGCAAGAGGTTGCGGGGCCATGCTCTTGGGGAGAGATTGGCCCTAGGGCAGGCTCCCCATGATCTGGCTCCCCCTACACACCTGAACTCTGTCTGCTGTCTCATCTTCTGATCCCCTGCTCCTGCCACCGTGCCAACAGCCATGAGACCCTGCCTAGAGTCAGAGCCGGGAGCCTCCCCCTCCTGAACTTTCAGCCTTTACAACTAGTAACTGAACAAGCTCTTGTTCTTTACAGTCACCCAGCTTCAGAGATATTGAAGCAACAACAGCAACAAAGACAGAGAATACCCTTCCCCAAGCCTCACACATTCCAGTCACTGACACTCTTGTTTCTGCTGTGTCTGCAAGTCCAGGAAAACATGATTGACGCTGAGCCAAAGCCTGGGGCAGAGTCAGCCCATTCTTGTAGCAGAGGTCCCAGCTAAGACGGGCGAAGCCAGCACCACCAGCCTCCCAGCTGACCACAAGATCATGAGAGCCAAGATGTGTCCAATCAGGCCAAGACCAAAGAAAGGCCCAGTTGAGGCTCCCAGCGTGTCCGAGTAATTCCAGGGCGTGCTAGTCTAAAAATAAACCACGCTGGAAACGCGCCATCCCCAACAGAGCCTCCACATTTACACACAAGAGGGCTTGTGTTCCGCCTTACGTGTTAGCCAAGACTAACATCTGTGTCACGCACATGGACACGCACACATGTGCACACGGCATACATGCGAGATGTCCTTCGGCTCTTGGTGAGTTAAGTCCTGACAAACTGATTTTAAGTTGTGAAGATCGTAAGCCAAAACGCGTTTGGTGAGGCAAGGTTGCTGGCCGCGCCTGCGGGAGGGTGAGCCTGAAGCTCAGAACCAACCAGACAGGATGTGGGTGTGCGTGCTGGGATCCAAGGCCAGGGATCTGGAGCTCGCTGCTCAGTCAGCCTGGCCTGACTGCGAGCCAGGCTCAGACAGAACGGCAGGGAGGGACTGATGAAGATACCTAATGCAGAGCGCTGGCCTCCACAGGCGTGTACACATGTGCGCGTGCACACACACACACACACACACACACACACACACACACGTGCATGCGCACACACGCCCAGGGCTGCACAGTGCATTTGGTACCTTTAATTTTCTAAGCATAATGTCTTAGGAAGACAGAGTGCGGTAGTGTACCGGAATCTGCCTCTCTGTCGCAGGGCTGCCTGGGAGTTTTGTTTACTGCTGACCAGGCTGACCAGTGTCACGGAGAACTGGACCCTGAAGCTCGGCAGCCACCGGGCTGAGAATGCCTATGTGTCGATCTGGTCATGACTGGGAGGCCAGGGCAGATGGGTCCGTCTCTGCCTCCCACCTGCCAGGCCTTTTCCTGTGCGTGTCCCAGAGGAAGGCTGGGCAGATAGGTCTTCCTCCACAGTCTTTAGAGAATGAAATGCTCTCTAGCCCCAGACTGAAATCAGCCTTCCCAGACCGGAGGCACTTTATTTTATGACCCTGCCAGGCTGCTCGCTATCCCAGAATGCCCTCCCGATTCCCTCATTAACCGGCCTCTGTGCCCTAGCTTCCCTCAGTAGCTTGGACTGGTCTTTCCGACAAGACCGTGCGTAGGTTCATCTGCATTTTGCATCCTGTAATCAGGAGTCTGACCTTGTGGCAAGCTTGGCTGTTGGCAATTTTTGTGCTCTAAGCATCTAGTATTCTTTGGGGGTTGTGTAAGTCAGCTGTTAGCAGGGGTCCACAGTTCCCTGTTCATCTGCACCTGGACCCAACCTGGCTCAAGACACCTTTGAAAATGAACCATCAGGGCCTGGAGAAACAGTTTGGGGTTAAAGCTGCTCTTCCAGAGGACCTGGCTCAAGCCCCAGCATCCACATGGCAACTCACAGTTGTCCCCTCCCCCTCCTGGCTTCCACAGTCATCATCAGGCTTGCAGTGGTACACAGACACACACTCACATACAGGCAAAAGACCCATACACATAAAAAAAAGAACCACCAGATTTTACTTCTCACACTCCCTTCTCCTGCAGCAGAAGGGGTGCTTTTTAGAGAGCGTGTGAGTCCCCCACCAATAACCCAGCCTCTGTACTGTCCATCTCCATGGAAAACACAATGGCCCTAATGTCTGCAGATAGCCAACTTCTCAGCCCACACTGCCCAGTGTGGCCTCTATGCCCAGACAGTCATTTAAATGGAAACTAAATGCAGTAATACAATATGAAAAACTTGTGAGAATTCTGGGGGTTTTTTTTTTGGTTTCTTTAAAAAACATAGAAACATGAGAACATGGTTTTGCTTTAATCCCGGTGTGGGGTTGAGGGGCTGCTTCGGAAGGTTGGCAGCAGCTGACCGTGATTTGCCTCGTGCTCTAGCAGAAGCGTGGTTTCCCCAGCTGAAGCGTGGTTTCCCCAGCTGCAGATCACTTCTGTGGTTGTGTGACATTTGGAATTCCAGGAACTTTTCAGAGGGCTCATAAATGCTAGAGCCCCAGTTGGCAGTGTGGGAGGTTGGCAGTCGTTTAGAGAGGTTGATTTTGGTTTGTTAGTGGCCATGGTCAAAGAAGAAGCTCAAGGGAAGAAATTAACTTCAGGGATTTTCCTAATTCCTCTCTCCCCAGTTTTCTTCTATCTGGTGTTAGGGGGTGAAACAAGGGTAAGAAAAAAGAAGAACCCACAAAGTAGCAAAGTCCAGCTACAAGCTGGTCCCTGGGGTTGGTTTGTATTCTAACTCTTGTTAGTGTCTCTTGAACAAAAAGAGAATGTTTTCATCTCGGGAAGTTCCACTGGGTCCATCCGTAAACCTCTTCCTAGTAACTTCTGCCCCTCCGATATTGGACTGTCTGTTTTCTGACCCCCAATTATCTGTTAACCCTTCCTTCCCGCTCCCCTTCTCTTGGATTTCAGGATTTCTTCTACAGAGCACACTCAAGGGCTCAGGAAGCAGTTTGGCTGCTCATGTCTGTGGAGCGTTCAGGAAGCCTTCTATCTCTAGCTCTGCATGAGCCAGGGGCAGGCTGTAATCCAGGCACCCAGGAGTGGAAGCAGGAGGGTCAGAGGAAATTCAGGGCCATCCTCCACTACAGAGTGGGTTTGGAGACAGCCTATGCTATATGAGATCCTGTCTTAAAACAAAGCAGCAACAAAACTCTGCTCCCAGTCTCCATCTACATTAAAGCCCCACTTCAGTTACAAGAGGTATGGCTAGAAACAAATCCACAGATTTGAGGTGGTGGGGGCTTCCTTAATTTTGCAGTGTAAGCTGTCTGGGCTTCGGTAGAAATGGCGGTGAGCTCGCAGTTCCTAGCAGCTTCAGGAATGGCGCTGTAATAAACCCTTGCTGGGAGCTGGCTTCTGCTCTGTGCCAAACAACCAGAGGTAAAGTTGGGCAGCAGGTTTTGCTCCCGCAACAGAACACTACATGAACACCTAGCCCCGAGTGACAGAGAAAAGCCTGCCGTCCAAAGAGGGCTGTTAATCTGCCATCACTGTGGGCTTCCAGATCTACCATCATCTTGACATCTCCCTCTGACTTTTGGAGCCCTTATTCATCTCTAAGCAAATAGCACACACCCGCCGATTCAAAGCAGATTAAAAATCCGGCACACCCGGAGGTGACGGTGTGAAGGTCTCTGGAAGAGAAAGAGTAAGAGTGTCTGTGCGTTCTTTCCTCCAGATGGACCAGAAACAAAGATCTCAGGACAGACACTTTATGTGGGGAGGGTCATTCAAGGAAACCCCAGTGCAGAAAGAGAAGAGAAGGCAGCCAGTCAGCAGCAAGGGACCACTACCAGCAGCAGTCGCGTGGCCAGTCAGCCCAGAGCCTCCAGGAGACTGCGGTGGGTGTGAGCTGCTACACGGAGCTGATGGTTTTCTTCCAACTAAAGCTTCTCTTTGGACAGCTAGTACCTGGGGTACCCTTAGGGATGGGTGAGCTGGGTGGGAAGGGGTGAGCTGGGGAGGGATGGGTGAGATTGGAGGGGTGAGGTAAGATGAAGTTGGATGTGATAAGATGATACTGAATGGGTTGGGATTAAATGGTTGAATGTGATAGGAAGTGGGATTGATGGAGTTGGGGGTGGTGAGGTTAGTTAGGGCGTTGGGGTAGGATGGGATGGGAAAGATGGCCTCCTACAACCCGAGAGCAATGTTTTTAGACATCACAGAGCTCTGCCCCCAGGTTCAGGCAAATCATCTCCAGGATGTCCCCCACACCAGGGGACCAGCTTGGAGAAGCTCATCAAGTCTCTTAACAGGAGTAGGATTGAGTAAGACCCATCTCAGATGCCTCCCTACGCCTCACAACCAGGACAGTGTTCCACAGAAGAGAACACAGGTAAGTTGTTTGTTTGGAGTTTGTCTTCAACCAATATCTTCACACACACACACACACACCACATATGGGGAGAGAGAGGAAAACAAAGCTGAAAACAGAGGACGGGCAGTTGGAGTTGAGGGAAAAGGAAGACAGACAGGCTGCTGTGAGGGAAGGAGCGGCCTGGACAGCCTGGACGGCCTTAGTTTCCCATCGGTCACTGTAGGAATTTGCACCAGTTTGCCCTGCTCCTGCCCCGAGAACAGAGCCCACCTCACAGGCGCTCACGGCGAGGGATCAGCGTGTGGGAGAGTGAGGGTAGTCCTTCCACACTGTGACAGGGTTGGGGCTCTGAGACACCAGTCTTTGGCACTTGCCAGGGCCACCCTCTCAGGTCTTCCCGAAGTGTGGAGTGGGCCAGACAGGTGCTCACACTGTTGATGGCCTGCCCGTGGCTGTGCTTCAGTCGCAGGCCGGCTCCAGCTGGCTGGCTTTCTTCTGGAGGTCCTTGGGTGGGGAGGTGTGGATCGTGGCCTTGGAAGGCTCTGACACAAGATTTGTGAAAATAGAGCTGCTTTCCGCAGCGACTACCGAGGGGTACAGCAATCCTGAAGAGCCCCAGTGTGGTGCCTTACCCTGTGGGAATGAGAGCAACGCCCAGGCCTTCGGTCCCACATGTGGCCGGATCCACCTGAACTTCAGCCATTGCCTGGCTGAGATCCTAACTACTCCAGACCGTCTATGGGGGTGAGGGGTGCAGGTTCAGGAACAGGGAAGCACACCCTTCCCGGAAGTGCCCCCGCAACCAGCCTTCCAGCCTACGGGCTTTGTGACGGCAGAGGAGGGACCGGGGCAGCTCCACCTTCTCTGCTGCCCCGATGGAACTGACAAAACACCACCACCGAAGGTAACTTCAGGAGGTGGCTTTTGATTACAGTTCCGGAGGTTCAGAGTCCATGGCGGTGGGGAAGGCAATGGCAGCGGGCAGCAGGGTCACCGGCCCCTATCCAGGGACCTGAGAGCGATGAGGGAAACAGGGTGGGTGTGGCACAACTCCAGTAGAAGGCGGTGGCTCAGAGACCAGGAGAGGAGGATGAGGGGTGAGCAGTATGCGCGCATGCTCTAGTTCAAGGGAAACACCTGTTGCAGGACTCCGAAAAGGAAGCCAAATGAATATTAATTGGAGGTGAGAGGTGGGGCGCCCATTTGGGAGACAATATTTGTGATTAGGGTGTGTTTCCTTGTGGGCGATTTCCGTGTTTCACTCACGCGGTGTGGAGGAGCCAGCTCAGACTGGCCAGTGCCCAGTTCCGGGAGGGTAGTGTGAATGACTGTGAATGCAAACAGGAGCCATGCCAGCTGGGGGCATGCAAATTAGCGTCATGCAAATAAGGCTCTTCCTTGTCAAAGATCTTATCCCGGGGTGGTGGGCTGCGGCTCTGTGCTGTCAGGGGTGAGCAGCGTGGGGTTCTGGGCCAGGCTAACGGAGGGCTGGCTCCACTTGCCGCTCTCTCATGAGCGACCTTCTGAACACAAGACCTCCCTTTGTGAAGGCATTCTGGGGCCGAGACAGGAAAGCTTGCATAGTGGGAGGGTCACACAGACAGGTTAGTGAAGCCAGGAGGTCTGCCTCAGTTGTCCCTGTGGACCTTGTGTCTAGCTCTGAGGAGAGGTCACAGGTGACGTCTTGGGGATGTGTTTGCTAATTGGTGCTACATAACAAGTCACCGCAAATCCAGGGCTTGAAACAAGAACCACTCATTTCTGTCCTAGTTTGGGTTACCATTGCAGGACCAAGGCAAGTAGAGGAGAAAAAGTGCGCTGGTCTGAGTGACAGCAACCCCCGTAGGCTCACAGGGCATGGCACTGGGAGGAGGCGTAGCCTTGTTGGAGGAAGTGTGTCACTGGGAATGGGCTTTGAGGTTTCAGTTGCTCAAGCCAGGCCCAGTGTCTCTCTCTTCCTGCTGCCTGCGGATCCAGGTGTGGAACTCAGCTCCCTCTCCAGCACATGTCTGTCTGCGTGCTGCCATGCTTCCCCTGTGATGATAGAACTCAAACGGAAGGAGCCTGGAGGCAGGAGCTGACACAGGGGCAGTGGAGGGTGCTGTTTACTGACCTGCTGCTGGTGGCCTGTTGCCTGCCTTCTCACAGAACCCAGGACTGCCACTGTGTGGTGGCCCCACCCACAAGGGGCCGGGCCCTTTCCGATGAATCACTAAGGAAATGCTCTTCAAGCTTGCACACAGCCCAACCTCAACTGGTGTTTCTTCTCTCACATGACCCCTCGCCAGATAAAAACCTCTGTATTAGTTACTTTTTCCTGTGATAAAACATCTGACAACATAAACTTGAGATGTGGGTTTATTTGATCATGGTTTAGGGGATGGAGTTGGGGGAAGATTGGGTCAAGGGTGGCTCCAGCTGTGGCAGGCGTGTGAGGTTGGTCACAGTGCCTTTGCCTTCTGGAAACAGAGATGAGCGCTGGTGCTCAGCTCACTTGCTTCAGCCCCTGACTCACAGTTGACACTGCCCGCACTCAGGGTGGGTGTTCTACCTCAGCATCTCAGGTACCGCCTTCACCAACACACCCAGAAGTGTGTCTCCTCGGTGATGATGCCGACGGTCAAGATCAACCATCGTGGCTGAATTAATCCCAGCACTCAGGTGCATCTCTGGGGGTTCGCGGCCAGCCTGGACTGCATAGACAGCTCCAGGCCAGCCAGGGCTGCAAATGAAATCCGGTCTCAAAAGAAAAGAGGGAGGGAGGGAGGGAGAGAGAGAGAGAGAGAGAGAGAGAGAGAGAGAGAGAGAGAGAAAACAAAAACAAAAACAAAAAATGGCCAGTCCTCCCAGAATCTCGAGGTGGGTCCACCCTGGGTGACCGGATAGCAGCTCTTTCCGAGTGAGGCCAGAAGGAGACTTCGCTGGAAGAGCCCCCTTAGACATAGTTTTTTCTGATCCTTTCTCAACCACATCATGCCGCTACTAGAACTAGAGAGCGAAGGCTGCAGTAGTCGCCCTTCCAGGCGAAAGGTCCTGGTGGGGCTGTGAGAACACGCTTGTATTGTAAATCCAAGGTCATGTGTCTGTCACTTTGTCAGTGAGCGAAGTCACACTGTTTGCACAAGTCTACCCAACCAAGACATGTTTACCCAGGATGAGGTGACGAGGGCTCTGGTGGCCACTCCCTATTGGCGCCTCTGTTCTCGGCATTTCCTACGGGCTACTTCTCCGGCCACCTGTACCAGCAGGACTCCGCATCAGACAAAGCCTCCACAGCTGCTGTTTTCAGAACACACTCGCGGGCAGGCAGGGTGGCGCATTCCTTTAATTCCAGCACTTGGGAGGCAGATGGATCTCTGTGAGCGTGAGTTGGACCAGCCAGGGCTACACAGAGAAACCCTGTCACACCCTAACAAAAGACAGAAAACACACCCGAGTAGCTGCAGGGACTCGCCCTTGCCTGTGTTTGTTACTGTTTGCTAGTGTAGGTACGGTGGAACAAAGAACACGTTCTAGCTGATTCATCCCAGATTAATGGTTACTTTTGCCTCCTGATGACCTTATTGCTTGTAGGCTTCAGCCAGAAAACGTTTTAGAGTAAATGGAACCACTGTGTATTTACTATTCTTCGTCTTCATTTGTTTCTTTCCATTAAGTTGGAGGATGGCAATTCCCTAAAGATAGGACGTTTTGAAAATAAAGCTTAAAGCAGACAATTTGCTGCCTCAAACTCTGGTTAGTTGTGTTCAAATAGGGGTAGAACACACACACACTGGGTGTTTCTGTTAGTTACAGGCATCTATTGTAAAAATTCAGAAAACAATTGTTTGTGCGAATTTCTGCACTCCCAACCTGTCCCCCTCACACTGGAGTTACAGGTGTGTGTTTCCCAGGCTTCGTGAGAGCTAAGGACTCAAACCCAGGTCTTCACGATTGCACCCCAAGCACTTTCCCTATGGAGTCGCCTCTCTGGCCCCCATAAAAAGTCTTTACTATGTGGTGGAAACAGCACGAATTTTGGAGTCGTGTGGACCTTACTCCAAATCCTGTTTTGTGACCTTGGGTGAGCACGCCACTTCTGAATCTGCTTTTCCCCCAGTGCCCCTCTGACCCTCATGTCATAAAGCGTCATGAAAATCTGGCCCTCACTGGAGCTCACCCTTATTCCACCTTCAGGCAGCCGATTTGTTCAGATCCACCATTTGAAAATGGTGGTCAAGATTTATCAATGAAATTTTCTCCACCCCCACATCTGTGGAAAAGGCAATTGGATTTCGTTCTTTTTGTTTAGATGAGGCCTCAGAGCAATATTCTGGAAGTCCTCCAAGTAGCATGGACCATATCTTTTCCATTCAGTACAGAGACAGCATCCAGATCTACACATTTAATCCGCCATTGTGCCTGTTGATGGATGCCACCTATTGTACTTGAAATGAAGGGAAGGTTTGTGCCAGAGAGGCTGGCGCTTACAGGATAAATCACCTTGGCACTGGAGGGATTTCTGCGGGGGAGGCACTAGCGACCACAGTCGGCTTTGGTGCCCATCCCAGAAAGTGAGGCTGAGACACAGGCCTGCGTGCTCAGCTCCAAACTGCCACCGGCTCAGTGCTGTGGGCACACTTCCTGCTGGCCAGCAGAGACAAGACAGCTGCTCGCAGCAGCACCCCAGGGCCTGGCCTGTCGGAGGAACTTGTTTAGAAGGGATTTAGCCCACGGAGGGGAGGAGGGGAGCATGGGCACAGCTGCTGCTGTGGGCAGGGCCCCAGACAATGAAAGGGGTCGGAAGGGGGACCGAAATCACCGTGCTGGCCTTCCAAGAGTTGGTAGCGACAGGTGACAGGCCTCTGCGGGGGTTCTGCACACCACCCCCAGGCTCGCAGCCAAGGAGGAAGAATAAGGAGAAAGAGCACCTGCCTCCCATGTTGCTGGGGACAGCTACAGCGTGGCTAGCCTAGCCACACACAGCGGGGGCAGGACAGGGCTCTCTCTTCCCCAAGGCAGGAGCGGGAGGCCCCCGGGCAAGGCAGGGTCCTGCAGCCTGGTAATTCATCTGATCATGTCCGGGCACTGTCTAGGTGTGCGAGCTTCAATAGGTTGTTGTGGTTGTTTTGCTTTCGTCACCTGACACAAACCTAGACACACCAGCCTCCATCCAGGAAGTGCCTCCTTCAGACTGAGGTGGGTGGGCCCAGCCCCTGCGGGGTGGAGCAGTCACTGGTCAGGTGGGCCTGCACCAGGTAGCTGTGTAGGAAAGGTGGCTGAGCAAGCCATAGAGAACAAGCCAGGGCATGGCGGCTTCTGCTCAGCTCCCACCTCAGCTGCTCGGGTAAGCTGGGAGGGGTGAGTTACCTCATCTTACAAGGGCACTGTGACAGACAGCCCATGAAGGAGGTGTTTATTTGGGCTCACATTTCCCAGTCCTGGGAGACAAGGTGTCACCTGCCCTCACGCGCTCGAGTTTGGCGGCTAGTGTTTTCAGATTCGTGGTCACTAAGACTGAAGCTAGGTAAATCACAAATAATAACAATGTTAGAAACATCCATCTGTGCTTTGAGAACGCAGGGCGTGGTCTGATTTCACCGGCATTCTAGAGAAGGCTAGGAGTGCGCACAACCTGGGTGTCATTTAAATTAAATTTTAAATAACAAGACTCATTGAAGCAAACTCCTGGGATTTGTTTATTCTCAGTATTACGCACATTTTAATCTGGAGTTCACTTAAAAACAGAGAATGTGTGACTGTGGGAGGTGGCTATCACTGTCTCATGAATAATAACTCTCCTGGCTCCACAGGTTGCCCAAACACATCATTCTTAAATATTTAATTTAAACTCAGGCTGTTTATAGATAATTATACACGGAAACAAGACAGAAGGGAGCTTGTCATTAAAAAATGATGGCCTTTTCAGTGACATCATTGAATACTTTAAATTTTAATGCCACATGTCGCAATAGTATCTAATAAAACAAAAGTAGGATAATCTGTTCAAATCAGGAGTGCATAAGTGTCTGTACTAATTGCTTTGTTTTTACATTATTGAATCAAAGCCCTCACTTTATTAATAAGAACAAAAGCATAAAATATTAATATGAATTGCATTTGATAAAATGACACTGATTGAATCATCTTAAAACTTAAAAATAAAATCAACTTAAAAAAAAAAAAAGCCTAGCACCAGGCATGATAGGCTATGCCTGCAATCCCAGCACTCAGGAGGCTAATGCAGAAAGACTACAAGTTCAAGGCCAGCCTGGGTTACAGAAAAACTGTCTCAAAAAACAAACAAATGAGAAATCAGATTTACCACATACGGATGTTATGGCCTGGCCTATATGAGGGGCTTTATCTAAAACTCTGTACCTTTATAGCCAAGTATGGTGGCACATACCTTTAATCTCAGCATTCAGGGGATGTGGAAACAGGTGGGTTTCTGTGAGTTTGAGATGAGCCTGGTCTATATAGTGCATTCCTGAACAGCCAGAGCTACATAAGAGAAACCCTGTCTCAAAAACAAAAGAAAACAAACAAACAAACCAAAACAAGGGTCTGGAGATGGCTCAGTGGTTAAGAACACTGGCTGCTCTTCCACACAGCAGCTCACATTTGTCCATAACTCCATTTCCAGGGGTGCTGACACCCCCCACAAACATACATGCAGGCAAAATATCAGTGTACACAAAATAAAATGAAAACAAACCAAAAATAAATGTTATTTAAAAAATCTCTACTGCTTTCTTAAAAATGTCAGAAATGCAAGTATTCATTGACCTAGATCCAGAGGGCTACATCCGGGCAGCCTAGATTTTGCACACATTATTTGTAAGTAGAGGAATTAAAAATAACCCAGAAAGAAAATGTCATTTATCACCATGACATATTCCTGCAGGGAAGCACCACTCCCCCACAGGGATGGGAGAAGAGAAAGAACAGTCACGTCCTCACATCGTCCCTCAGATGACGTGGCCACCTGGTATCTTGTCCCCAGGACAGGAGAAATGGGAAAAATGAGTGAGAACGTAAAGGAGGGGACCTTTGCTCCCAGGGTGCCGCCAAGCATAGGTAAATGATTGCTGGTGTTGGTCATTTGCTTGGATGAAGAGGCAAGCAGAACAAGGGACTGGAGAAATGGCTCAGCAGCCAGGGGCACTTCCTGCACTAGAAGGGCACCTGAGTTCATGCCCCGGGGCCCACGCTAGACACATCCCACACATGTACATTGCATGCATTGGTCATCTCCATACCTGCTGAATAGGACTCTCCTCCGAGCCAAACTGCCGCCATCTTCGTCAGGTTAGCTGTGTCCACATGCAAAAGATCATCACCGCTGATCTTGTGGACCACTGACGTTCCCTCAGAGGAAGAGGGGAGGGTCAGTGGGCCCTCGCCAGAGCTTCCAGCCTCCCTCCCCGCCAGCTGCACCAGTTCCACTGTAACTTCATGTGGTCTCAGGAGGCACAAGAGCACACGGGCTGGAGAAGCTCCATCTACACTGCGCAGACCTTTCAGCCCGGCTCTGCAGGCTCACCCGTGCTCTGCACAGAAGTCCAATAAATAACATTGATTCCCAGCATCAGCCTTGTGGGATCTCATTTTAGTTTGCGGTTGGGGAATCTAAAGAGGGGGTGGCCTCATTTACCTCTCTCCTGGGGTCTGTTAACCGGCAAAGAAAAGGAACTTGTGTAGGACATGAAGGAAGAAGGCCCTGTTAACTCATCGTGTCGCACGGACAGGATCCCGGCCTGGAGGCTCCAGTTCCGGCCTCTGGTTTTGCTAGTAACAAGTTACACAATCTTAGGCGAACAGTTTCTCCGGCTCCCCATTACCCACAACCCACCATAAACGTCACCCTTTCTCTCTCACTTGGTAAAAGAACTTACCTTAAACTTCCTTCTAGAGAAAGAAAACGAGATGAGATCTTCCTGGAACTTTCTAAGCTCACCCTACTGATTTGACATGTTTTGGTGTTTTCAGCCCGCGGGGTATGGTTGAGGTTTGTGATTTGGGGTGAATTTTTCTGACCAGAGTTCTGTGTTTATGTAATACAAAACGTCTGTTTAAGCTGGGTGGCTACGTTTAAGATGGGTAGCCCATGCACGGGGCCTTCAAGGCATTGAAAGGCTGCAATTCCAAGTCACAGGAAAAGTTTGTACAACCCTGAGGTGAGGCCAGCACTCTTAGAGCCGTGTGCTTGGAGGGGAGGCTTGTTCTCTGGGGAGCAGCTAGGGCCAGGCTCAGCACAGGAAGGGCCATAAGTTGACTGGGAAGCAGGAGTCCAGAGCTCCGCTTGCTCGCTCTACTGTTTCTCTAGAATGTGCGGAGTGGGAAAGCTGCTTAAAGACCTGTCAGTGTGCCCAGGAAGGACCTGGCGCCCCCCCCCGCCCCGCCCCCCCGGGCCCGGGCACCCCCCCTGCCCCGCCCCCCCGCCCCACCCCCCAGGACCTTTGTTTTGCCTCTGGTTCCAGCCCTCAGCTCTGCCTGGGTCAGACTGTGCTTCCTGCATTTCCTGGGCCTCTTCTCTGCCCACTTCTGTCTAGGCCAATGGAGGGTGGGGCGGGCAGGACAAGGGGAGAGGTGGGGAGCCCTGCTTTTGTCACTCTCTGCCCAGCTCTCTGGCAGTGCTGTGCCTATTAGTAGATCGAGTTCTGTCTCCCTCACCTTTGCTCATCTTGCCCTAACCGATCTGGGGGTTACCCCTGAATGCCAGCTCAGCATCTTCCTGCACCCCAGTCCCTACCACAAATAGCCGATCTGGGCTCTGCTCCCATCTGAATCTCTTATGGACTTTGGACCTATTTTGCTGCTAAAGTAGGTTGTATCACTTACTCTACAGTCTCACGTCTGTCTGTCCTTGTCCCCCCTGCCCCGCCCCCACCCCCGAGCTCACAAAGGGTCTAAAAGATCACACATGTGTCACCAAGACTGCCCTCCCTTGGGCCTGGCCAACCCAAGTGGGATTCGACTTTAGATCCCTAGAGAGCAGGCTCTTTCCGAAGCAAGCAGTGCCCTGGAGTGTGAGGCCAAGGTCACGTGGAGCTGACGCACACTGGGCATCCCGGGTTGGGAAAAGACCCGAGGAGTGGCACTTGCAGGAAAGGTCACCAATCATCTTAATCACGCGGCATCATCTCGCATGGCTGGGCCGCAGCCTCCGTCAGGACTTCCTACTCGACACGTTTTGTCTCCTCTTGGAGAACAGTGATATTTGCGGCAGGCATCTAATAGAGCTTGAAATTGCCCTGGCGAGCTCTTTACCCTCCTCCAGAGTGGCGCTGGGCTCCGAGCCGTGTTGATCTAACACTGCCGCTGCTTTCAGTAAGTAAAGCCCTCGCTCTCCCAAAGTGTGTCGTGCGCTCTGTAAATATTTTATTAGTCTTTGTAATTAGTCATCTCGAGGCCCTGCTGGGAAGTGGGTCAGCGTGTCGGCCCCCCTTTCACACCCATGTGGGTGAGAGCCTTCCAGGGAGGGACTTGGCCTTGAACCTGAGGCCAGCAGGTACTCTTCCTGGGACAGGCAGGAATGGAGCTTGCTGCAGCATTAGGGAACCTAACGTCCAGGGACTGTGTCCTCGCCCAGTGGGTGAGGATGGCCTCTGCCTGGGGCTGCGTTGAGCATGGGGAAAGGAAAGCTCAGGGATGCGGGCAGCACACGGAAGCTTCCAGACAGGGCAGCCATTCTGCAGCAACGGTTTTGTCTGTTCTCCCTTCCTCTGTCGGCCCCTGCCCCCATCCATCAAGCCTTCATTTATTCACTCTTGGAGTGCAGATGGGCAAGAACAGAGCCAGGAGTGTGGCCCAGGGAGGGGAGCTGTGAGAGCGTCTGTCTACATTGTTTCCCTGTGGACAGTGCGGTGGTTGGAGTGAGGATGAGCCCAGAGGCTCATGTTCCTCTGCAGGCTTAGTCCCCAGCTGAGGAGCTGTGAGGGAAGGAGTAGGGGGTGTGGCCTCAGTGGAAGGGTGTGGCCTTATTGGAGGGGTGTGGCCTTATTGGAGGAGGTGTGGCCTTAGTGGAGGAGGTGTGGCCTTAGTGGAGGAGGTGTGGCCTCAGTGGAGGAGGTGTGGCCTCATTGGAGGAGGCGTGGCCTTGTTGGAGGAGGTGGGACCTTGTTGGAGGAAGTGTGGCCTGGTTGGAGGAAGTGTGGCCTTAGTGGAGGAGGTGTGGCCTTATTGGAGGGGTGTGGCCTGGATGGAGGAGGTGTGGCCTGGCTGGAGGAAGTGTGTCGCTGGGGCGGGCTTTGAGGTTTCCACAGCTCAGGCTAGCCCCAGGCTCAGCTGCCGGAGGGATGCAGGTTAGGATGCAAAGCTCTCAGCCACTTCTCCGTCACCCTGCCTGCCGCGTGCTCCCCACCACGGTAATGCACTGAGCCTCTGACACCGTAAGCACGTTCCCAATTCATTCCTTTCCTTTACAAAAATTGCCGTGGCCCTCGTGTCTGCTCACTGCCGTAGAGCAGCGACTGAGACAACGTGCACGCTGATATTGTGGAATGTGTGCGTGTGTGTCCACGCGTGCATATGCGTGCGCGGGGTGCATGTGGAAGTCAGAGGCGACCCTTGGGTGTTGTCCTTGGGAGTCACACACCTTGTTCTCGGAGACTCGGGGCTCCAGGCTCACACCGCCTGGCCAGCAAGCGGCAAGGGTCGTCCCCGCGCCTCCAGGCCCACACCCCGTGCCCAGCGCTGGTGAAGCCTGACCGCTGAGCCCCCACGCAGGGCATGCGAAGTTTAGTTCTCGAGGCAGATGAGAGCCACACAGAGCCGCCAAACCAGCTTACCGTTGTGAAAATGAAACCTTTTCACTGTGAAATTTTTTAGCTCCTTGATGACAGGTCAGTGGGAGAAGCAGAAACCTACCTTGTTGTGGTCTGGGTGTTCTTGCTGTTGCTCAGGGCCTGCCTTCTCTTTATTGTGGCCTTGAGTTCAGTTTTGTAATGAAGCTGTGTTTTTCTTGGTTTTCCACTGCTTGTGTTCTGCTGGTGCGTGTTTGAGTGAGCATCACCAGAATCAACACTTAGTCACTACCTGCTTTCAAGTGTGTTTGTCTCCATGAACTTTATGTGATGCAAATTTTGTTTAGCGTCTCTCACCTTGTTTCTAAAGGCATCTATCCCTCGTGATTTGTGGAGTAAGTGGCGTCCTCATTCCTTTCTGTTGTTGTAATAAACACCTCAGCCAAAAGCAGCGAAGAGAGGAAAAAGGTCGTTTGGCTTATGCGTCCAGGTCACAATCCATCACGAAAGTGAGGGCAGGAATCCAAGGCAGACACTTGGAGCAGAAACTGGCTGGCTCGTGCTCAGGTTCTCGCTGTGCGGTTCCTTAACCAGCACCTCCTGCTCAGGGAATGGAGGCGCCCACAGTGGGCTGAGCTCTCCTGCGTCCCTCACAGCCACGCACACAGGCCAAACCGATGAAGATGATGACCCAGTTTAGGCACTTTCTCTTTTCAGGCGATAGGTCGTGTCCAGTTGACAGTTAATGCTAACTATGACAAGCCGCAGGTGTTTTTAGTTTTCTTGTCTGGTTTCTATTTATTAGACTCACTGTTCCTGGTTCATATGTTTCCTAGAATGCGGCCTGATGCCGTTCTCACTGCTGCGACTAACCCAGCTCGTCTTGGCTCAGAGCCCAGAGGTAAAGGCCATCACGTGGGGGAGGCAGCAGGGCGTGAGGCAGCTGGTCACAGTGTGTCTGTCCTCAGGAGCAGAGAGAGATGAAGGCTCTGCTCGGCGCCTCCTTTCTGTGCAGCCTGGGACCCCCAGCCCTCGTGGCTGCACCCCCCTCCCAATGAGCCTTTGACTGAGAAATGTTATAATCCTATTTGTACGTCTTGGGATCTTAGGTTCTTGAATGATGTGATGGTTGAGTCCATTTACAGATACGACTCACTCGACGTTCTCAAATGTCTGTGAGCTCGGTTTCCTGCCTAAATGTTCATTTTTCTGGGTTAAAGCTTTTCCTTAGAACCAATGATTTTCATGGTTTATAATATTAAATTTATGAATTTGTTGAATCTAAAGTTACCTTAACCTGGGGGTGATAGCATATGCCTGTAATTCCAGGACATGGAAAACTGAGACAGGGGGATTCCCATGAGTATAAGCCCAACCTGGGCTACATGGTGAATTTTGGATCCTGTCTCAAAGAGACAAATTAAATTAATTAATTAATTAATTAATTGATTAAAAGTATTTATTTCAAATTCAACTAGGATTATAAATATCAATAGCGATTATAAAAATAAATGGTGAATGTCTTTTTAAAAAATTTATTTTTAACACTACATGTGTGAGTGCGTGTGTGTGTGTGTGTGTGTGTGTGTGTGTGTGTGTGTGAGTGCGTGCATGTGTCGCAGGGGCCATCAGATCCTCTAGACATGAATGCATGTCGAGACATGAGGCAGTTGGGACAGGAGGAAGCGGTCACTGGTCACATGTATGTGTCAGGGCGTCACCCACAAAGTCCGGGCTGCGAGCGACATGTGTGGTCTCAGCAAGTGAAGAGAATCTGTCATCCAGGCTTCTCTCCTCCCTCCCATGCTCTGTCCCTGACCCCAGCCATGTCTCAGGGGTCCGCACTGCAAAACTTAAAACTGGAAGAAGAGATGAGCCAGGCATGATGGCCTCCATCTATAACCCGGCATGGGAGGGAGAGGCAGGAGGATTACTGCAAGCTCAAAGCCAGCCGTATCGACATAAGGAGAGCGTGGTGCCGCTCGGCCCCCAGGAATCAGGGATAGTGAGAATGGCGTGGATGTTGACATGTGGCTTCCACCCTCGCACACGCGCACGTACACACACACACACACACACACACACACACACACCATCAGTGAAAGTAGAGAAAGGTGCAGCTGCTGGTCTTCCATCTACTGTGTGTTACAGAGACTCGCCGCCATCCCTGTAACAAGGCCAGTTCACTGGTCACCAGAGCCCCCGTTCAGTGTGCCACAACAAAGATGCTGTCCGGCCCTGGACTAGCCCACTCCAGGGAGGAGGTTTACTGCCCATGGCATGCCCGGCTTCAGAAGTCACCATCGGGAGCAGAGGAAACCCAGCCCTGCTCCATGCGGAGTCCCACAGACCCGCCCCACATTTTAGCAGAGAGGCGCCTTGTCCACAAAGCACTTAAAGACCTGTCCGCGCTGTCCAGGGCGGCCCGAGCTCTTTAATCTCAGAGAGCAAACAAGGCTGCCTTAAAAGGGGGTTGTGTGTGTGTTTTTCTTCTCTGTTTTAAAGTGGGGGAGGGGAACAGCGTGGGAGGGGAGGAGGGAGAAGGAGAGGGAGGAGGGAGGAGGAGAGCGAGGCCCCTGGGCCCCAGGAATGCCCAACAGCTGCAGACTCTGGCCGGCTCTTGCAGTGATAGTCTGCAGACAGCAGCCCCCATCGCAGAGACCGACACAGCAGGTCCCCTTGAAGCCCACTGCACTTCTCATTTGTGGTTTGAAAGTTCCCCAAGGGCAGGGCTCAGACATGATCCCGCACCCCCACAAAATGCAGCCTAGCCTGCAGGGTCTGCAAATGCTGTGAGCACACTGCTCCCTGGAGCATCGGGCAGATCCCGGCCGCTCTCCTGCCAACCAGCGCCCTTCTGACCAGGCGCCTCCACGCCTTACACCTCGCCAGCGGCGGGCTCCCTCCTGCTCGAGGGCCACCCCCAATCCCAAGGGAGCTTTCTGGGCCTCCTTCCTGCTTCCCTTGTTTGTTTTTCTGCCACTAGTGCCTTGGCAGAGAGTTCCAGAAGGCCTGGGCTTACGCATATTTCTTTATTTGTTCAAGGTCTGTTTTCCCCAAACACTCTTTGAAGGGACAAAGTGTGTTGTCCAGCCTCGCACAGGACGGCCAGGGTGAAGACTAAGTTGAGTCCAACCACCGGGTGTGAAGAGAATCAAGCTAAATAAATACCAGCTTCTCACTCCCGGTTCAGGATGGTGAAGGGTGCTGCGCTCATGAGCCGCGTGGCCTGTCCATCCTTCACTCAGTGATGGCCACAAATCCTGAGGTGTAGCGGCTGCACCATTTCAGACTGTGGCTTTCAGGGACCAGAGGAGACTGTCTGAACACTGCAGCTTCCAGTGCCTCCTGGGAGGGAGCTTGAGGTGTGGCTTCGGGGATGGGGCTGGGCCTGTTCCCACTGGGGAAGCCACAGTCACACCGGCCCCACTTCAGCTTTGATTTGTGAGAAATTGTTTTTCTTTATCACAGGGATTTCCTCAAAAGCTGGTCATGCTTTCTGACCAGGAGGCCAGTGTCTTGCTGTCACATGTTTTGCTGTGTGTGCGTGTGTGTGTGTCTGTGGGGGGGGGGGGGGCACAGCTGTGTCACTAGTAGGCCGAAGTTTGCTGAACTTTGGACTTCCGTGGGATCTAAACACTGCAACCCTGTTGAGAACCAAGGAGCAGAAACAAAGCATTTAATCTTAGGGACCTTACATTTGCTCAAGATAAGGAAACACCACAGGGCACCTCATCCTGTTCCTCAGCCAGGAGAGAAGACAGTGCGGACAGACACAGGGCACAGAGATTCTCAGGGTGATCTCTTCCGGTCTCTCTTCTGCTCTCCTAACGAGTCTGGATGGTCCCCAAGCAGCACTGACAACAACAGCAAAGAGAGGAGCCCACTTCCTCCCTTTTGCTCCTTTGCATGACGGGTCTTAGCTCCTTTTCTGTTGTGCTAACACACTGTGGCCAAAGGCTGCTTGAGGAAGAGGGAGTTTGTTTGGGCTTATGGTTCCAGAGGGATGAGAGTCGTAAGAGCCAGAAGGCCTGTGGCCAGGGGCTGCGACAGGAAGTGGAGAGGTCACTTTTTCAGTGGCCAGCAAGCTTGAAGCAGAGGGTGAGGGCCGGAAGCAGGGAGAGCTGTGAGCTCCCAAAGCCCACCCCATGATAATCTGCCTCCAGCAAGGACGCAGCGCTGCTCCAACAGCACCAGGGACTGGACCAGGAGTTCAAACACCCGAGCTGTGGCAAACCTTCTCATTCCAGCCATCACAAACAGCATGAGCTTAGGCCTCCTGCTTGCTGGGAAGGCCCCAATCCTTCTGTAGTTTTAGAACTTGAGACAAGGCCTCAAATAGCTGAGTCTGAAGCTTTCTGTACCTCAGCAGCGTGAGCTTGCCGTCCCGTCTCAGGTGGCTGGGATCACAGCTGCAACTCGCAGCTTGACCAGACCAATCATGCTGAAGTAATTACCGCTCCAGGAAGCTGCAGAGAGTAGCGAGGGGCCGTCTGCTCTTTACCCATCTCCACCATGGCCTCTGGCTGCAGGTTACAGCGCAAACACAGAAAGGCGGGCGGCTCTGCTTCAGCTGTAGAGCCTCAAACACAGACCCCTGTGTCCACCTGCAGCCTGCCCTTGGAGTCACTGCCCTTCGAGTTCGTGTCCCTGTTCCTGGCTTCGAAAGCCACCAGCTGTTTGTGCTCTGTCCTTATCTGTTAAATGTCATGCACATGAAATCAAACAGCACAGAGTCTGGCTCCCTTCACCTGCCTTGATGCACCCGCCTTGATGCTCCCAAGTGAACTAACATCTAGGCTGTGGGGAATTAGTATTTGATTCCTGGGTGTTGGTTGAGACCAAGGCTTGTGACGGCTGTTTGCTTAGTTCTGCGTGGAGAGGCGCTTTGTGTCCCATCTGGGGCCTCTACAGATGCATCTGCTGAGGGTTTGGGGTTGGCATCAGTTCTGATTTCTCTGGAAATGCAATTTCTGGGCCACGTGGCAAGGGCATGTTTACTTTTGACGATAGTGCCGGATTGTTTTCCAGAGGGACAGTGCCCAGGTATAAGAGTATGCAGTGTATAAGAGCTTTTTTCCCCCAACTCGCCAAATCACTGATAGCATTTGGTATTCTCATTACTTTTTATTTGAGCTGTTTTAATGTAGTTCTTAAAGATTAGTGACTGTGTTTTGTGTGTGTGTGTGTGTGTGTGTGTGTGTTTGTGTGTGTGCAGTGCCCACAGAGGCCAGGAGAGGGAGCCAGAGGGTTGTGTGTCTGTGGCCGTATGCCACATATTGGCCCACAGAAACCAGAAGAGGGCACTGTGCCCCTGGAACTGGGGTTACGAGTGGCTGGGTGCCTTGGGCACTGGGAACAGAATCCAGGTCGTCTGCAAGAACAGACAGGGCCTCTAGCCAGTGAACCCTCTCCCAGCCCCCTTCTTTCTCACTTCTTAGCAATGTGAGCTTAAGTTACTGATTTCAGACTTTTCTAGAACAAGTGACCGATTCTGTCAATTTTCCTCTCAACATAGTCCTGGCTGCAATTTTGTTGCGCTGTGCTTCCATTTTCTTCTTTTCTTTGTCTTCTTTTAAAATATCTAAAAGTTTAGCTCCTTATTGATGTCTTTTTTTTTTGGGGGGGGGAGACTTTCCAAGACAAGGTTTCTCTGTGTAGCCCTGGCTGTCCTGGACTCGCTTTGTAGACCAGGCTGGCCTTGAACTCACAGAGATCCGCCTGCCTCTGCCTCCCCAAGTGCTGGGATTGCAGGCGTGCACCATCGTGCCTGGCTTCTTTGTTGATCATAAGTCACAGTTAGCTTTTAAGAACACAGTGAATAATTCTAATTGAATTTGGTCACGCAAACCATGTTTTTCTCTTAGTCTGTAGTGCTCTTGGGTAGCCTGCCTCTAAGGTACATAGCATACACACAGTTGTGATAACTAGTCCACAAAAATACAAAGGAAAACAAGTTAGATGGTATTTGTGGTTACACAAAAATCACTCAGACGGAACTAATGAGTCTACTTCTGGAAAAAGTCATACGTGACCAAAAGCACCATCTCATTCTGATCACATCCGAAAAGCTGAGCAACCACTGAGGCACAGACTATGGCCAGACACCTTGCCAGCCTGCGTGAATGGCCAAAGCAGTGGTTTTCACCCTGTGGGTGGAGACGCCCGGGGGCGCTGTCCAGGGCGCTGCTCAGGTGTCTGCACCTCAGGTGTTTACATTTCAGTTCCTAACAGTAGCAAACCTTCTGTTACAAAGTAGCAAGGAAATCATTTTCTGTTCGGGCGTCACCGCAAGCAGAGGAACTGTAGTGAGGGGCCGCAGGTTAGGAAGGCTGAGAGCCACTAGTTTATAAAGTAGAGCGGGACACAAAGAACCCTGCTGTCCTTCAGAGAACTTCCAAGGGCGGGGACGGTGCCACCGACCTGCTCGGTGACGGCTGTGAAGGGGCAGACCGGGAGAAGGGAGCAGGCTGCGTGTCATCTCCCTGAAGGTTTTGAGGAGACGGTGAGAAAAGGGGGTGAAAGAGCCTCGCAGCCACCGTCACCACACGCAGTCACACGTTCTCGAGGGGGTAAAGCAGGCCTCAGCGTGCGGCGTGGGCAGGTGTGGACTGCTGTTCCTTGGGTTCCTCTCTCTGCTTCCAGTCAGCTGGCTCTGCGCTGGGTCAGTCCTCTGAGTCTCACGTTGCTCCCCGAATCTGCCGCCGGTATCTTGTGCTTGGCTGACCCGTGGCACAGGAGATGCCAGCAGCCCGGGCACCTGTAAGCCAGGTCCCGCCCAGTGAGCACGGCCTCCTGGGAGGCCAGAGCAACACTCCAACTTTTGTGTTTCCGCTTTTCACTCACCTCCATCGTTTTAGAAAGTGCCCTGAGCATTCCTCTAAGGCTTAGACGTTCATTCAAGTGTCTGCAGGCTTCTCTGATCTCTGTGCCATGCGCTGGCTGGGTGCGCCATGGGGGCGCCCTCAACAAAGTGCACTATTTCAAGTTTCAAAATTGTTTGGAGGGTCTCCCTGTGACCCTCAGCCAGGTAGACACCGTAGTCACACGGCTAGTGGCCGTCTTAGTTTTGGTCCCCCATGTGCTTTATGACCTCTGACCTGATCCCAGAGTTGACGGAAAAGCGCTTTCGTCTGTGAATGACAGTCAGACCATCACGTGGAGCCAAGCTCTGGGGACCTCTCACTCCATCCTCTTGCTGTCGGCTCTCGAGATGACTTACAGAAGCGCCCACGTTTTAAGAGGATGAAGGGGGGCTGAGAGGTGGCTCAGCCGTTACGGCCACTTGCTAGTTCCCAGCTCTCACATGACAGTTACTATGGCTTTGAGTTAAAAGCCATGGCTCCGGGGCGCCCATGGCTCTATGCTGGCCTCCATGACACCATGCCCATGTGGTGTTCACTCTTGTATATACACATGCTTGAAAACCTTTTAAAAATTAATTTTAAACTTTTTAAATAAAAGTTATTCTTTTCAAAGATTAAAGATCTTTAAAAAGTGGTGGATTTAAAAAAGAAAAAAGAGGTGATATTTAAACTTCAATTGTCACTTCTCTGATAAACTTGAATAAAACACTTTCCCCAGTTGGTGGGCTCTTGGCTGAGTCATGACATTACAAGTTCCAGAAGTTTCCGTGAACTCTCCCTGCCTCTCTTCTGGGGCTCAGCCAGTCCACGCTCGTACCTGACTGCATTGTGCTCCTCCTACCCAGGGTGTCTTCTAAAGTCCAAGAACACAGAACCAAGAAAAAAAAAGTGAAATCTCGAGATGCCTGCCAGGAGCGAAGCCCCTCCTGGAGATTTCTAAGATCAGAGAATGACAAATGCGGCCTCTCACTCCGGGCTCCTTCCATGGCGACTCTCATTTCACCTCTGCCGTCTGCTCGGCTCTGCCTCGCCCTGACATCAACCTTCCTCTTGGTTGGTTATTCCTTTCTCGTTACCCAAAGAACCAGAGCAGTGATGTGTGGCCAGTGGGGTTCACTGGAGGTTTAGAGTAACCACTGAGAACAAGTACCAGTTTGTGTGTGTGTGTGTGTGTGTGTGTGTGTGGTGTAGTACCCACAGAGGCCAGAAGAGGGAGTCAGGTCTCCTGGAGTTCCAGGCAGCTGTGAGCCACGGGTGCTGGGAACTGACCTGGGCTGGCTGAAGGGCAGCTGGAGCTGGGAACTGCAGAGCCAGCGCTCCAGCCCCAACATTTAAAGGAGAAGTTAGGAATAAGCTTAATTGTCTTGTTGAGATATAACCACACCTTGCCAAACACACAAGTCTCTTCCAATCTGTGGATTGTTTTTTTCTCCTACAGAAAAAAAAAAAAAAAAAAAAATTAAGAATTTTAAAAGTTACCCTGGGGATGAAAGGACTCTCTTCCCATCCCCCCCAAACCATCCTTGCATTAACTTCACATGCTATCTCGACAATAAAGGCGTGAACTTCCTGTCTGTTAACTGTTGGTGTCTGCAGTCTAAATTCCAGTGTTCACATATGTGCCCTCATGAACGCTGAGTGTATATGAGCATCTTTAGAGTCACATGCAGCCTCATCCGTGATTCCAGCCTTTTCTTGGCTCCTGACCCTCGTAGCTCCGTGGTCTTGGAAAACAAAATAAGCTCAGCAGCTCCCCCTGAGAAGAGCTCAGATTCCCACCTTCAAGCCAGCCCCAGCCCAGCCCCTCCCCCGACCTTCCTGGTTTCCTCTGTTACTAAGTCCTTTGCGAAGCCTGACTTGATGGCAGCTGCTTCCTGCAGTCCCAAAGGTTTCCAAAGCCAATAAAAACAAACAGACAAGAGCTCACCTTCTCTCTGGTTTAGGTGTAAATGCTGGCGATGGCACTTTGAAGAGGCTGAGAGGGGCTACAGACACCTCCGTTTCATGACTCAAGCGTAAGGGCAGTGTTCTGTCCGGCCTCTTCCAAATCAGAGGGGGAGGATGGGCTTGGTCAGATGGGCTCTCAGGCATCTCAGAACACAGGGAAAGGAGGCAGATCTGACTGCGTGGCATGAAGGTGGCTGCCATGGGCCCAGGGCTCAGCCGCCGGCAGCTCTTGCCCTCCAGAACGTTCCATCCAGAGAATGAAAGGCCAGGTGTGTCCCTCTACTGGCTAAAGAGGTTGCTGTGGTGTCTCTGCCCCCAAACTGTAAAATCTGTAGTAACTTGCCCCAACTTAAGGTGTGAACCGGGGTCAGGGAAGCGCTGCCCCTGGGTTTGAGGAGGAGGTTGACGTGTGAACCCACTCTGAACTTTGCTCCCTGAGATGTGAGCAAAGTCAGGTGAGTCACAGGTGGCAAATGGTCCCTCCCGAGTCCCCGGTCCTCAAGGCGCCTGGGGTGGGAGGACACTTAGGGGAAGGACCACTTCCGTCTTACTCCTGGCCCGTCAGCTTGTCAGCCTCCTCTGCTGACATCTGTGTTGAGGAACATTTGTAGCCTCAGATGACCCCAAAGAAAGCTGCTCTCCCAGAGGACATTATAGCTGGGGCTACAGAGGGTAAGGACGCCTGCTGCACTAGCGGGAGGCCCTGAGTTCCAATCCCTGGCACTCACTGAAGCATAACACCATGACTGTGGGTAGCAGATACAGGAGGACCACTGGGCTTTCCCTCCAGCCTTGCTCTAGGCATGAGAGGCTGTGCTTCAAGGGAACAAGATGGAGGGTGACAGAGGCCAGAGGACACCTTCTGACCTGTATACCACACACATACCCAACACACACACACACACACACACACACACACACACACACACAACATTGCAGCTGACTGCAGAGGGCTGCACACGGCCACCTCACCTTGCTGGAATGTCTTTTCTGAGGGTCTCACCTGGCTCGAGGGACAGCAAGACACTCCCACAGCAAGTTCAGTGCCAACCTGGGCTACAACGGCCCCACAGACTTGCCGGCTTATTTTCCTCCGTTGCTATGCCATCCTGTGTGCAGGAGCTTGCATGGGGCAGGGTTGTGAGCTGGGTTCAGTCACAAGGTCTCAGGTTCTGTCTGGGAGCCAGCAAGTGTCTGTAGAAAGGGGGAAGGGGGAGAGGGAATGGGGAGAGAAGGCAGGTGCCAGGAGAGAAGGCAGCTGGCTTATGTCCCAGTTGCCAAAGCGGAACCACTTGACATGGGGAATTCCCAGAATAACCACGCCCTGAGATACTCAGTCCATTCCAAAACTTCTGTGGGCGCTTTGCCTTGGGTCATTGTTTGCGATGCTCTGAAGGCCTGTGACTCAGCGCCAGGTGACTTGGCTGTGCTTTCCTGTGAGTCAGGCCTGTGGACAGCTCTGGAGAGAGGTGGATGGGAAAGTGGCTGAGACAAAAGCTGGAGAACCAGAGAGTAGCAGACAGCCCAGCCGTGCAGGAGCCTTCCATACCCAGCGCTCGGGCGGGAAGGGCGGACCAACCGTGAGCCCTACACACTTGCCCCTGAGTGGCTGCGGCTATTCTTGGGGCAGCCCGAAGGCGTGGGTGGGGAGGACCGAGCATCGAGGCCTGCGGGAGGATGCGGGGAGCCTGGATGAGGGGAGAGCCAGCTGCTCTCTTTCAGTATTGGGGTGAACGAACCAAAACAGACCATGTCTGCCCTGACCTCACTCGCTGCCTTCCCTCTGCCTCCTTTCCCCCTGGCTCAGCATCTTACCGATGCTCAGTGATGACGTGTGCCCTGTACGTGCCATCGCAGGAGCCAGGGGACATCACTTTCTGCCGCGTCTCCTTGAGAGCACAGTGGCGTGAAGAGTCCAAGGAAAGAAGCTACCACAACCCTTAGGTCTCGCAGCCGCTGTCTGGTCCCCGCTGACCTCAACCCAGCTCTCGGGGCTCTCACCACCTAAGATGAGTGGGAGGCAGCAGGCAGAGGAGTCAGGTAGGCAAGATGCTCACTGTGCATGCAAGCAACCGGCTCATCTCTGGGGCCCTCGGAAGCTGCGTGCGACAACGCATGCCTAAAGTGCAGTGGGACGGCGATCTGTCATGCGGCTCAGGCCCGGTGGCCTAGTGCAATCTGGCTGATCTCTCAGAACCTTTGGCACCACTAAGGAGCGGGGTCTTGACACCAGTGTCGTGGAGATTTGAGGGTTAGTGGAGCCCCAGTGGGGTCACACAGGGGGCCTTCGGGCGCAGGGCTCTTCCTATAGCCTGCATCGGCATCTCCGACTTCCCGCCTCCGGCCTCTTGGACCTAGAAAGGAGACTATATTTAGCTGGTCTGCTGTGACTCCCTCCCAGCCCAGGCCTCTCTGTTTTCCTCCAATTGTCTGTCCCTTCCTTTCCCACCCATATTCGAAGCTGGCTGTTGTGTGTGCAGGAAGCGTGTTAAATGGGCCGGCTGACGGGGCTCTGCTCCTGGGAGGAATGTCTGCAGTGTGCTCAGGTGGGCCGCCCGCATTCCCACCGGCCTGTGCCAGACCATCGCCACCAGCAGAAGGTCCCCTGAGAGCGCGTGCGCCTGGGGCACAGGTCCAGCCTGCCCCTGCACGCTGCTGCCCAGACCCGGCTGCCAGTGTCAGCCTCCCGCCACAAAACCTACAGGAGTTGAATCAAAACAAGAGGAGACATTTTGAAACGTGGGGTAAAGGGAGGTTCCCATGGGAGCGGGGGGAGCCCGGCCCCTTCAGAATCTCTGACATACGATGCAGCTCAAAGACTGGACAGCGGGAGCACAGGCCAAATGCAAGCCACGGCTTGTGTAAATGAAGTTTTACTGACACAGCCACGCCCCCGGCTCACACTATTCTGTAACTTCTTGCTACAGTAGGTCGCAGAAGCTACAAAGGCTGGCGAGGCTTTCAGGAGAGGCTGGTATGGCCCGCAGGAGAGGCTGGCGTGGCCAGGAGAGGATGGCCCGAAGGAGAGGCCGGCTGGCTCTTTGCAGCAAGGCTTAGCCGACCCCTGCTGGGAAACAAGGCTTCGTAAACGCAGGCTTAGGCAGACTGTGCAGGTCACGAAGCTCAGCAGCAGTGAACACACAACAGACACGTGAGTTCAGAAGCCAGGGTGCGCCTGGCAGTGCACGCGAGCTCACTGCAGCCTCGAACGTGTAACTCGAGCCGTCTGCGCTGTGCTCCTCCCGCCAGGAGCACCGCCTGAGTGACCTGGGCCCAGATGCCAGATCACTGTGTGCCGAGAGCTACATGTTACATAAACACACGCATACAAAGCGAATGCCCCCCCCCCCCAAAGCCTAGATACACGCACAGCAGCGGTTGCTGTAAAGTAAACCGCTTGTGGCTTCGTGTGCTGAGGGTTTCATTTATTCAACCGTGTCGTGGACGCTTTTACCTGCACTCACCCGAAAGTTTCCCGGGAAGAAAGAAATCCTCAGTGAGAGGTGTTCAAGGAGCCTTAGTCATCCTCCGCCCCCACCAATGCACACGCCTGCACGCTCCCTCGAACAAACACACACACCAAGGCTCAGGGCACATCAAGGAAGTGTGGGCAGAGAGTGAGAGCCAGAGGCTAGGAGAGGACGGACGCAGTGTGGACGTGGCAGGGCACAGTGCTCGTGGACTCACAGCAGCTGTGGGGAGGAGAAGCCATTCTCCTCGGATGGGGAAGTGGCTCATGAGCTCCCACCGTGACAAAGCAGCTGTGCACCGCCTTCTGGGGAGTCGCTTTCGCTAAGGGTGTGGCCCGGGGAGGCTGCGCACTCCAGGCCCAGGCGCAGGCGGACAGCACAGATTGGAGTTGGTGGGGAAGGCGAGTGTGTGAAGTTGAGGAGGAGGAGGAGGGAGGCGAGGGCGGGTCTGGGAGGGGTGAGGGGAATGCAGGGTCAGAACCACGTGTGACTTTTCAGTACATGTACACGCCTGTTCCCAGGGTCCCCTCCGAAGCATGTGCCGTAAACGCTTGGCACGTGGCTGACGGCGGTACCGGTTGAAGAGAACACAGCATGTCCCGTGCAGACGTGAGCCAGTGAGGGCGCACACGTGGCGACCTTACCACACACTCATCTGGCACACTCGAGAGCTCACTCTTGTGCATGGCTGTCGCCCTGGTCCTTTCTAATCGTCTTCGGACAGGAGTGCCCTGAGCTCATGCCGGGCCTTTTTTCCACAATTCCAGGCACTTGTCCGAGTCACTTGGGCCCTTTTGAATTCACAGACTCCTGGGCCCCCACCCAGGGCTTCCCACCTTGGGGAACGGGAAGGAAGAACTGCAGAGGCCGAGTTTGTGCCGTCCTTTCTTCTCCCTGGGCAGGGTCTCACTCTATGCAGGCTCAGCCTCGGGTGCCGCAAATTCAAAGCAATCCTCCTGCCTCAACCTCCTAAGTCCTGGGAAAACCCAGGCGTGTCAGCACCTCTAGCTATGATGTTTTTAAGACCTAGGGTCCACCGTTTTTCAGAATGAAAAGCAGAGGTGGGCTGTGTTCCTCAGAAGCTTTGTGTTTCGGCAAAGTTCGCTTCTTTCACCTTCCCCAGAAACATCGCTTGTCTGTAAGCATGTCCCAGTTTTCTCTGATGTTAGAATTGCAGAGAAAATGTGAGCTGTCACCATCATCAAGTTTGTGTGTTTTCATCTGTGTAATGACTTGCAGTTTTCCCTTGTTCTTAAAAATAATCTGAATTTGATAGGATATTTTGAGTGTGTCCTTTTTTGTTGTTGTTAATTTGTATGTTTGCTTTTAAATTTTTTTAAAATAAGGTCTGTCTAAGTGACCCAAAGTAGCCTCAGACTCCTCATCCTCCTGCCTCAGCCATGAGAGTGCTGACATCATAGCCACGTGCCAGTAGCAGCTCTGTGTCCTCTCTCTCATGTCATTGTAGTTTTTTCCATGTGGAGCAGAGGGCTTTTGTTTCGCTCTCTGACCATTTTTCGTGACTGGTTCTTTTTGCTCCTGCTGAGTTTAGATTCCTGTGCTTACAATCAGTCTTACATCTCCAAATATCTCACCAAACCACCTTCACATTCAAATAGCTGCTCTTCCTCAGCCACAGCCGACATCATGCTGCTCACGATGGTTTCCTGAATCTAAGATTCAACTCTGGGTCACGACCCACAGGTGGCTGAACACAGCAGTCACAAGAATGTAGGTTTCCAGGTGTGCAAAGGGCAAGGCTAACACTCCACGGCTCCTGGCTGTGCTCGCCCGCATAGCTCCCATGGCTTCACTGCGGCCTTGGTTCTGAGCACACGGGCACGCTGGACTGTGCATTCTGCTCACGTCACCCTGTGGAAAGGCCTGGGATCATTCTCCAGGCCAAGTCAGGCCGTGGGCAGCAGCATGCTTCCCGTATAGAAACACACTGACTTAGAGACAACCAACGCCTCTCCATCTTCTCCCACCATCCGTCCTCAGCCCGTATTGACTCCGGCTATCTCAGATTGGGTCTTGTTAGGATACTTGACTTTCAGACTTTCTGTTCAAATTTGAGTTTGCTGATTTGAGTTTGATTTAAAGAAAGAAAAGAAAAGAAAAGAAAAAGAAAAAGAAAATGAAAATTGCTAAATGAAATTTGGCTTGAGATTATGAAAGAGTTTCCAGCAGCTGCTGAATGACCCTAAACAAACATCAGACATTTTGAACTATGCGGCTTATGTGAAACAGCATTCTTGGCCTTGACAATCGTAAAATCAGAACTGACAGGCTCTGAGGAACCCTGAAGAATTGCTACATTCTGCAGCATCAAGATTCAGCCAAGATTTAATTTTTATGTACAAGTAAACCAGCCCGTCACATCATTAGTACGCAGATTCGCTTTTATTTCAGTAACTGATAAGATTGCATGTGTGCTACTAAAGATTTTTTGAAATAAATTTACGACTTATTACTGTGCCTGTTCGGCCGATGCTCCTGTTTTATATAGCGATGTACTTGAACCGCGTAAATACTTCTCAGGTGATCAGGCAGGTGGGGAAGCTAAGAGAGGCGATCCTGAAGGAGGGCGCCTCAGGACGGGGACTCAGCGGGGCCTCAGGTGCTTGTGTTGTCACGGTGGCCATCAGATCGGAAGTGGGAAGCAGCTAAGGAGAGAACAGACAGAGGCCAGGTTCGCTCTGTGTGACTTCCTACACAGCTGGGTTTCCTGGAGTCCCCCGGTGCTCCCTGGGACCCCTGACAATTTCAGGCGACTCTGTGCAGTTAACTGAGCTGGCAGAGCCCTGCGGGGGTGAGGGCAACCCCTTCAGCCGCTCACTGTGGGTGAAGACACGGACATAGTCTCTCCGTGGTTCCTTCACCCACCAATAATTCCGTGAGCATCCCTCTCTGCCACGCCTGGTCCTGCGCGTGAAGATAGAGTGCCAGTCAGGAAATTCTGCCCTCATGCTCCGTTAGCATAGTGACAGAGAGCCGGGACACACAGGAATTACGGTGTTATGAGGAGGCCAGAGAAGGCGGGCTGCTTCGGCCATGGCAGTCTGGAAACACTTGAAGAGGGTTGTCGAGGAAGACAACATGGGGTGGTGACACGGTCTAGGGGAATAGCCTGGAGACCCACCTAGCAGAGGCAGCGGGATTCCTCCAGGGGAAACAAGGCTCGTGGTTTAAGCAGTGTGTATTCCTGCATGTGGCGCACAGGCCAGAGGACCAGCCCAGGAGTTGCTGGCCTACGCTTCACTGGGTCTTCTAGGCTGGCTGAGCAGTGAGCCCCAAGGAGCCACTGGTCAGGGCGGGGGCTACAAGCACGCCACCACACCTGGTATTTTTTAACTTGGGCTCTGAGAATCATGTCCTACTGCCCGCAAGCGAGCATGCTGACAGCGGGACTTAGGACTATTGGACACTCCCTAAACAGACCAGGCAGTGAGGGCCCTTCCTAAAGGCATGGGTGTCCCACAGAGCTTTGGTTGATGCTGCACCAGTGTCGGACCACACCATTCACCATTATGACTCCAGTGTTTAATGCCAAGATTCTTCACAAAGACTGAATGCCTTTCTCAGACGAAGAAGATGGACATCTTAGTCCCTTGGTCGGCTGCTATAACATGATACCACAGACCGGAGAACTTATAAACAATAGATTATTTGTCTCACAAGCTGCCAAGGTGGGGACCAAGGACGACATCTGCTGACCTTTCTGACAGTTTTAATTGTTAACTTGGCATAGCCTAAATCCCCTAGGAAGAGAGTCTCATGAGGGATCGTCTGGTCTGGTTGGCCTGGGAAGGGGGTGTCTTGGTTACAGTAATGATGTGGAAGGCCCAGCCTACGGTGGGCAGCACCATTCCCTAGGCTTGGACACTGGACTGTGTAGGAGTGGAGAAAGCTAGCTTAGGGCAAAGTGAGTGCGCATTCCTGCCCTCCTGCCATGATGAACTGTACCCAGGAATTGTGAGCTAAAGTAAGCTTTCTCTCTCTCCCTCAAGCTGTTTTCTGTTTGGATATTCTGTCACAGAAACAGAAACGACACTAGGAAAACCCTCCTGCCTCATGATCACCCACCGATGTAGGAAGGCTGAGAGAGCTGACGTCTCTGGTAAGCCGGCACTCAACCAGAGCATCAACATGCACAGGTCCACTGGGCGGGGCCCGGGGGGGAAGTAAGCACCTCTCACAGACAGACCCCACCTGTCCATCAGAGGCCCCACCTGTCCATCAGAGGCTCCACCTGTCCATCAGAGGCCCCATCTGTCCATCAGAGGCCCCACCTGTC
>NW_026586383.1:9689628-9725579 GCF_907164565.1 Psammomys obesus
CATCTGTCCATCAGAGGCCCCACCTGTCCATCAGAGACCCCACCTGTTCATCAGAGGCCCCATCTGTCCATCAGAGGTTCCACCTGTCCATCAGAGGCCCAACCTGTCAACAGGAGACCCCACCTGTCAACCAGAGACCCCACCTGTCCATCAGAGGCCACATCTGTCCATCAGAGGCTCCACCTGTCCATCAGAGGCCCCACCTGTCAACACAGTTGCTTCCTAGATTTTTTCCAACGTGTGGACGAGTGTGAGGGCAAAAACATGGCAACGAACACACGTGCAGTGATTTGTGTCAATGTAGGTTTCTACAGGGCCTCATTCTGTGAAAACTTGTGTGACTCTGACCAAACCTTTCAAGGCTCTGGTCTCGACATGCTGTAGATACTATTCCAAGTACTGAGGACGCTATCAGGTGGGCCGACACCCCGCAGAAATGATCCCCTTTAATCACAGTTTCCCTTTCAAGTCATTCTGTCAGGACAAGTCGTTTCTGCAGCTCGTGAGTAAACTGAGCGTCTGAGACAGGAGCCTGCACCCAGGCACCGTGACGGCTGCCGTCGCCCTCGGCCTCCAGTGTCAGTGGTGCAGTGAACGGCGTGTCAATAGTTCTGTGGGCCGGGCCTTAGAAAAGCTCTTTGTGCACGGTGGGGCTGGCCCGCAGGTGGCCTGGACATTCCCCTGGACAAGTCCACCTCCAGCGGACAACCTCCCGAGCCTCTCCCCTAAGTGGGAAGGGCACAGCGGCAGCTCAGTGTTCACAGTGAGTCACCACACCTTAAGGGACTCCAGCAGGCCCGAGCAGGGCAGACGTGGCTCTTCGTTTCTCTTCTCCCCATTTTCTCTTCCTTGCTAAAAACGGTCATATTACACTCCTAAAGCTGGTCCCCAAGGCCTACTACTCCCCTATCTGGCCACTTCCTCCTGCTGAGGCTGACTGCCAAGGTCCAGCTACCAGGTATTGAAGGCCAGCAATCAGAAGCTCCCTTTGGCTCACCTAACCAGCATGCGCAACTGAAACGAAACGCCTCGTCCTAACGGGCTCTGCCTTCCCCTTATAAACTGCCATCTGCCTCCCAGCCACATCTCTCCCCTCTACCCAGAGGCAGTCCTGCGTCCTCCAGGACCATCACCCCTTCCCCAGTCCCTGTTCCCTTCCTCTCTCTGACCCTCCACCTCCTGTCTTTGTACCTTATTCCCTGCCCTTTGTTCCTTGGGGTCAAATGAATCTCCTCTGTGCTGAGGACTTAGTCTTGGGGTGTCCTGAGCCAACACCTGGCCTCACAGCACTGACTCTGTGATTCCCTCCTAATGAAGGGTCTTCACAGCCCACATTAAACCAGCTCTGCAGTGTCTGGAAGAATATGATCCGAAATCAATAGAGGCAAATATGCCACATACTTTTGGTGTGTCTTCAGAGCCAAGCCCGAGATTGGTTATAAAATATCTTATCATCCACGTTGCAAACAGCAGCTGCTTTGACCAAGTAATTTTAGAAGATAAATTGACCCGCCATGTTCTAAAATTCACAAGCTAAGCAGCAATTTCTCAGGCTTCTTTTGTGGTAGTAGATGGGGCACAAATTATTAATATCCAACTTCTGAGGCCATTGCTCACGAGCCGTGGATTCCAGTGTGAAAGTTCAGTCTCGGAGCAAGGACTGGCGGTGCCCAGGGGAGCCTACGTCCAGGAATTTAGGGCAGGGACTGTGAAACACTGACGAGCAGTGGAAACAAAGTAGGTGCTCCAATGACAGCAGTGACTGACACCTCAGGGAGAGGGCCGGCCATGCTCTGCTCCTCCTCATTCTGCTTGTTCTGACATACGAGCCTGAACAGCTGTGTTTCCCTTTCTTACGGCCCTGCGGTTGTTAGCTTTAATTGCCATCTTGAGACAATGCATGATCCCCGGGGAAGACACTCCTAATGAGGGGTTGTCTACACTCTGTTGGCCTTTGAGTATGTCTGCAGGAGACTGTCTTACGGTAACTGACGTGGGAAGACCCAGCCCGCTGCGGGCAGCACCATTCCCTAGGCAGAGGGCCTTGAACTGTATAAAAGCAGAGAAACTGAGCTGAGCACTAACAAGCAAGTTAAGCACATTCATTCCGTGTTCTTAACCTGGGATATGATCAGCTCTTTGAGGCCCCTGCCTTGACTTCCTCACAGTCATGGCACCTCAAGTTATATGCTGAAATAATGCCTCTAACTCACTTTTTTCTGGGTGTTTTATCACAACCACAAACATTAAACTCTCCAAGGCCCAATGGTTGATGGTCACAGGAGAAGAAACTCTTACAGGGTGGTTCTCATCAGGTCCTTTGAGAATCAGAACCTTCTTCAGGAAAGGATCAGTTGTCCTGCTTTGTCTCTCACAGAAGCAATCCTCTAAAACCTAGATTGAAGCAAAAAATTGCCGGATCTAAGATATAATCCCAGGAGCAGAGAGGCAAGCAGGGAAGAAAGTACTGCTTGGAGAAGGTTCTATAGGCCAGAACCAATAGTGAGCTTAAATACATATGTATGTTATACTTAATATATTTAATAATAATATGTATCTAAGGGGAATTTACTAGACGGTAGGGGGTAGTCAGTACAACCACGGCCATCTGCAGGGTGAAGGCTGAGAACGCTCAGCTGCTCAGTCCACAAATCTGGATGCCTCGGCGGTCCCGACCTGGCCCTGAAGGCTTGAAAACTTCTGAGGGCGCCTCTGGCCTCCCGTCCACCTTGGAAGACTAAGGATGCTGTCCTCTGATGTCCGCGGAGGATGCTGTTGGCCGCTTCGGCAGAAGCAGCAACACACGCATTTGCTGAAGAAGTAAAGGCTGCAGGTCACTGCTCGGGGCAGTTTCTGTCAGCCTGACACAAGCTAGAGTCAGCTGAGAGGAGGAAGCCTCAACTGGCAAAAGGCCTCCATGAGATCCAGCTGTAAGGCTTTTTCCTAGTTAGTGATCCATGGGGAAGGGCCCAGCCCACTGTGGGTGCTGCCATCCCCAGGCAGGTGGTCCTGGGTTCTCTAAGAGAGCAGCTGAGCGAGCCATGGGGAGAGGCCAGTGAGCAGCACCCTCCACGGCCTCTGCATCAGCGCCTGCCTCCAGGTCCCTGCCAGGTTTGAGTTCTTGTCCTGGTTTCCTTTGATGATGAACAGCGATGTGGAAGTGTAGGTCAAATAAACTCTTTCCTCCCCAACTAGCTTTTGGTCATGGGGTTTCATCACAGCAAACGAAACCCTCGTCAGACAGTGATGCTGATTTCTTCAGACCTCCGTGTCACCAGGCTAGGCGCCGGAAGGCACCATCCACTATGAAGGAGCCATCCTCCATGCAGAAGGCATCTGCTCTGTGAGTTAAACCTCACCGGAAACACCGTCACATCGAGTCACATCCCAGGTGATTCCAAAACCACCAAGCCGACAATAAGTGTCACAGGAGAGGAGTGAACGACAGCTGTCATGAAGCTTCTTGCCATTCGGGGCCCCAGAACTTTGATCCCAGCAAGGGACAAGGATAGAGGGCAGCATCCAAGTCGCATCTTATTGAAGGCTGGAGAGAACCTGCTCCGACTGGCGCACACACAGTAAGCGGACATGAGCAGGGCACCTGTGCTGTCTGTCCCACCCATATCCACAGCAAACGTGTCAGCGTGGCTGTCAGCAAACTCCCTGCTGCCTTCCTGTGTGTGTGCTTGTGTGGGTGCCCACAAGACACCTTCTAGATGTGGGATTGCCTGTTTGTGTTTAACACATCTTGCCAGATGGCCTACGGTACCCATAATGCCTCTGGCTCCCTTTTACCTCACGTTCTAGCTTTCTACTGTTATATAAACACTGCGACTGAAAGGAACTTGGAAGGAGAAGGTTTATTTCAGCTCACAGCTGTAATCTGTCGTAAAGGGAAGCCAAGGCAGGAATTCAAGACAGGCACGTGGAGGCAGGGTCAGAAGCAGGGCTCTCCTTACAGGCTTGCTCAGTCTTAGGCACCCATGCCTACCTGCCCACGGATGGCACTGCCCACAGTGGACTGGGCCCGTTACATCAACTGACAATCAAGACAATGCCTCATGGACACGCCATGGGAATCTAACGGAAGCAATGTTTCAGCTGGTCCCTCCTCTCAGGCGACTCCAGTTTCTGCCAAGCTTTAATCTTTTAATTATGTGTGTACTCGTATGTTTGTTGTAGGAATGTGCACGTGTGCACAGGTGCCCCAGGAGAATGCAGGTCCTCCAAGCCAGCTGGGCAAGCTCTCTCGCCTCTCCAGACCTGTGCTGTTTCTTGGGTGGGTTTGAATTTGCATTTCCCTCCCTCCCCTTCCAAATGCCCAGGATAGATCCTCTCACACACGTGATCATCCTGTGCTTTTTTTTCTTACAGTTTTAGGTTTTACAGTTAAGATCAGTGATCTGTTTTGGATTTCCTTCAGTTATGGCTCAGGGGGTGGAGCATAGGTTTTAATGGTTTGCTCATGAATGTCCAATGGTTCCAGCGTCCTCTGCTGAGAACCCTGCCAAGTCTGTTGAAAATCACACATTTGGATATACTTCTGGACTTCCTGTTCTAGTCCACTGATGTCCGTGTTTATTTATCTACAAACACACCTGAGGTGTCATGGTCACCATTTGTCCTAGTTGGCTTTAGCCGTCGCTTGATTCATAATGAAGTCATCTGAGAAGGGCGGTGTCTCAGCTGAGCGATGGCCCAGGACAGACTGGCCTGTGAATATGGGGCGGGGGGACTTATTGATTGGCAGTTCAGGCACGAGGGCCCTCCCCACTCCAGTGGTCCACGCCCCTCGGCAGTGCTCCTGGACTCTGTGAGGAAGCTGGAGTCCACGGAGGAGGCAGTAATCAGTGCGCCTTCTCGGGTTCCGCCTCATGTCCCTCTGAGGGCCTGCACTGATGCCGTGGCCTCCTTCAGGGATGAGGTGTGGGCTGTAAGCAGAAATAAGCCCTTTCCTGACAGGCACTCCATCTTATCATGGCAACAGAATGGAGCCAGACCAGAATGGAAATGTGGGGGTAAGTTGATAGGTCTTGCTCTTTTGCAAAATCATTTTGGATTTTCTCATCTCTTACATTTAAATATATGTTTTGAGATCATTTCGTCAGGTCAGCTGGGATTTTGCACTGAATGCAAAGATCAGTGTGGGGAGAGTGGCTGTGTAAATTAAATCTTGTCTTCTCAGTTCATGAACATGATGTATCTATTTATTTAGGAGTCTCTGTTCCGTCAGTGTCCCGTAGTCTTCAGCAAACATATTCTGGACATATTTTATATAATTTGTAACTAAAATATTTCACATTTTGGTATTTAAAATGCTGCTTTTTGTTTTTAATTATTTTATTTTATTTACGTTTGTGTTTTGCCTTCATGCATGTGTCTGCGAGGGCGTCAGATCCCCTGGAACTGGCGTTACAGACAGTTGTGAGCTGCTGTGTGGTTGCTGGGATCTGAACCCCAGTCCTTTGAAAGAGCAGCCAGTTCTCTTAACCACTGAGCCATCTCTCCAGCCCCTGTTCTTGTTTTTCAAGCCAGGGTTTCTCTGTGTAGCCCTGGCTGTCCTAGAACTCTCTCTGTAGAGCAGGTTGGCCTCAGACTCACAGTGATCCACCTGCCTCTCACTCCTGCGTGCTGGGATTAAAGTGTGCACTACCATTGCCTGGCTTTAAAATGCTGCTTTTCACTTCAATCATTTATTAATAGTGAAGATACTCTTTGACTTACAGTGGGCTACATTTTTGAGCAACCATCTTTCATACTTTGAAAATACTGTAAGTTGAAGTTTTCTTTGTAAATATTTATTTTAATTTTATGCGTATGCTGGTGTCTGTAGATGTCAGTGGTTCTCAAATGACCCTTTCAAGGAGTTGCTGACAACCATCAGAAAACAGATATTTATGTGGTAATTCATAACAGTAGCAAAATTACAGCCTTGAAGTAGCAACAAAAAGAATTGTATGCTTAGGGGCCACCCAGCATGAGGACCTGTGTTAAAGGTCACAGAGGAGAAGGGTTGAGAATGGCAGTATGTACCATGTATGTGTGCAGTGCCCAAATTGGCCAGAAGAGGGCATCAGATCCCCTGGAGCTGGATATAACAGCTGTTGTGAGCTGCCAGATGTGGGTGCTGGGAACGGAACTCAGGGTCTGCAAGAGCTGCAAGCTCTACCTGCTGGGCTATTTCCCCTTAAGTTAAAAAATAATTGACTACTTAATTGAATGCCATCACACAGCACAGCTCGCTCTGGACAAAATACGCTCAGAGCATTTATGTTAGCAGGCAGCTGGGTGAAATTCCCCATCCCCCATCCCACAGCCCAACTCAGAGGACCCTGAGTATCTCCTGTGATTTACCCAAACAGAATGGAGTTCTGGCCAAGCCTCGCACAAGGAGGTCACACACTCACAAATGCAGGTCCAAATGTCGTGGGTCATTTTGTATAGCAAATAATCCCAAGCAACCGTCAGTTGTCAGTCAGGCCCACGTGCATGCAAGAAACAGAGAGAGAGCCTGCGCCCTGTGATGTTTCTAAGCCCATGCGGAGCAGAGTCGCTGTTGCTGAAGAGGGCCGTCTGCGGCTAGCTTCAGCTTCTTAGTTCTCTCTGCCTCTCTGTCTCACATTCTTCTACACTCTCTGTCCGTGTGTCCTTCCCGGTCTTCGTCTCCACCCCTCTACCTCTGTGTGTGTGTGTGTGTGTGTGTGTGTGTGTGTGTGTGTGTACATACATACATGTGTGACATATACATACAATGTCATTTTTTTCTTATACCCTTTTCAAACCTGATGTGTTCTCTTTTCCAGGAAAGCCTTCTCAGCAGGACTTAGGTGTGGAGCCCTGGACGCTGGCGCCGGCCCCTGCTGAGCTCCCTGGCACGTGCTAACTGCACTGATTGGCAGCTGACTGCTGCTGCTGCCTCCTCATTTACTAAGGGTCGTGCCGGAGTGCTCCAGAAGAGGCTGGAGGGACAACCCTGGAGGGCTGCTGTGTCCCACCTCCACCCCCTCAGCAGAGGACTCTGGTGACAGTCAGAGGCAGCGGGCTCCCAGGAGCTCTCTGCTTGGATTTTTAGTGGACTCAGCATGGATTACCCTCTCGGAAAAAGAGCCCAATGTCCTTGGTGACCACCAGGCGAGGCGGATGGTGAGGACGCTCTGCAATTTGTTTTAACAAGGAGGGAGGGAAGGATATGTCGCCCTGAGGAAAGTGGAGAAGGGAGGACCGTGTCAGGCAGAGCCACTCTTGGCCTGAGGAGAGGAGCAGGTGTGGACGGCTTTCCAGCCCGGGGCCAGCTGCACCTGCTAAATTTGGGGTCAGTCTCCTCCAGGCAACGCCTCCGCAAGATTCAGCAAGGGAATCCCTGGAAATTTCCACCCACTTCCTCTCCGGAGTGGAAGCCAGTGGCTTTGGCGGTGACAGTGCTTGTGTTTGGATGGAGGTTGCCTCTTGACCTACCTGCAGTACTGGGAGAGTCCGCAGTTAGAGCTCAGGAAGGAAAACTTCCTTTGGGGTCAGATTTTATTCTACATTAAGTGTTTTTAAAACATCCTGACTGTTTGGGTGCAATGATTTCAATACTAACGGAAGACATATGAGAAGGTAGGAAGGGCCTGTGAGATGGCTCAGCGCTTAAAGGAGCTTACCACCAAGCCTGACAATGGGAGTTCAATCCCCAGGCCCCATGCTGTAGAAGATGAGAACTGGCTCGTCTCAGGCACAGGCCTATCCCCCAAATAAAGTAATAAAAACATTTTTTTAAGGAAAGAAAAAGGGGACCAGATAATAGGCCAACCGGCAAGGTTCTCAGTCAAAGCTCTGCCTGACTCCACGCAGGAGGGTGCTGTGTTCATGTTGGGGGGCGGAGAGGACTGGGTGGGGGAGGAAGGACTCAGCAAGGCGTCAATCCGTGAGGAGACAAAGTCCTGAGGCTTTCAGCCGCTTCCCCGATGACACGGCCTATGTGAGTTTACCCAGGAGACACACCTCTTCACCCAGGAAAGGCCCCCAAGCCCCTCCGTAAAATGTTGTGTGTGTGTGTGTGTGTGTGTGTGTGTGTGTGTTTCTGTTTCTGTCTTTCTCTGCCCATGTCTGTCTGTCTGTCTGGGTCTGTCTCTGTTTCTGTCTTTCTCTGTCTGTCTGCCTGCCTCTCTCTCACCCTCTTTTATTTGGTGACATGGGCTTTTAGGGATCTCAGGCTAGATTCAAACTCTTTGTAGCAGAAGATGATCTTGAACCCTTGACCTTCCTGCCCCACCTTTGCATTACCAGGGTTGTAGGTGTGTGCTGCTACACTCAGGCTGTGGGGTGCTGGGGATGGAGCATGTGGCTTCACGTGTGTTAGGCAAACGCTCCACCATTCTGCCCTTATGACTGATTTCCATCCCAGGGACACCCTCAGTTGAATATTTGTCAGAGCCCGCCCCAAGCCTCCGCTCCTGAGCTCCTTTTCATGTGGGAGTTTATCAAAGGAGGACATTTTCCATCTAGAACACTCAAAGCCAGGGCCGATGGGAGAACAGACTGTCAGATTAGAGGTGCAGGAGCTCTGGGGCCACCTGGGAACTCAGAAACAAGACTTCAAAGAGCAAGGGGGTGGGAACCAGGGGTGGGCCTCTGATCTCACCTCCCTGAGTGGGTCCTGCCAAGCAGCAGGAAGGACTCAGCCTGGGTGGGGTCCCAGCTAACCCGTGCAGCTTGGGGATTCATGCATTCCAAGGGTACCAGCTCTGCTCAGGGTCTCTGCGGCGGTGTCGTCCACGGAGCCTCCTGCCCAAGACTCTGATTCTCTGTCTCTTGGTGCTGGTCCATGAGGTTGTGAGATGCCATCAAATGGTGCATCACTGACGTGTGTGCTTGGTGTCATTATGTCCTCTGTCAACAAAATGGCTTCTTTAAAGGCAAAATAGCAGCCGCAGCCTGAGGTCCCTAAAGGACACAGGGAGCATTTCCAGACCATCATCGTCAGGAGGCTTAATGGGGCGCTTCCCAAGGGGGTAGAACTTTCCAGAGCCCGGAAGGCTAGGTGAGCAGGCACCCCAGGGGGAGAGGGGTCACCCAGAGGCTGCACTATGACTTTTGACGCATGGCCCAAGGACACACAGACTCCATGTTGGAGGGCTGCTGTCAGCACCTGTCACCGGTTGCCCCCACTTCTGGGCAGCTGCTGTTCAGCTTTCCTGGGGGAGGGGACATTCCTGGAAGGGTCCCTTCAGAAAGAGGAGGGACTGCCCCTGCAAAGAACCGGAGAGATTCAATTATGGGTGACCAGGGAAGGGAGTGTGACCCCTTACGGCTTCATTTCCCATGACTCCAAGGAAAGGGACTCCTCTGATCTCCCTGACAGCAATGTACCGGCTGCTGCCCTGGGCCCTGAAGGGGGCAGAGGTGAGAAGCTTGAAAGGAATAGCCCCGAGGTTGGCTTTCCCAGAGCAGCTCCCGTAGGAGTACGCCCCCCCCCAGCCCTGCTCCGCCCCCCTGAGCACCTCTCAGCGGGGTGCCGGGCCTGCCAGGGCCTTCCTCCCAGCATCCCCTTGGACAGCCCTACCCAGGGGGTGGGGACTCCTATAGATCAGGCCTCCTGCCTTTCATGTGGCGGAGAGGCCCCCGAGCTCTGCAGTTACCGTGAACTGTGCTTCAGCAGAACTTGGGTGGGCCTCAGGGTCTGCAGGCTTGCCAGGTGAGGCTCCTGCCGGCCGTGAGCAAGGCTTCCGGGACGCCTGTGCGGGGGAACGGGCCACCGGCTGCATCCCTACCCTGTGGCTTTCATCTGGGGACCCTCCTACCTGTCTGCCCCAGGAAATCTACAGTCTACAGCCGGCTGTGTCTCTGTCTACGCGCCCCCACCCCCGCTTCAGAGCAGCAGCTGGCTGCTCCCCCTCCGTCCCCCCACCAGCCCAGGCCCTGGAGCCCCCATAGCGTTTGATGTACCATGAAAGCACCAGCACACCTGGGCATCTGCCCCGTCCTCCCCAGCCCCCCACATCAATCACGCCCAGCTTCTCGTAGACCCACGTGAAGAGCAGCCCTACCCAGCTCCTGGGGCAACAGTTTCTGCTTCCCAACTTACCCCTCAGGCCGGCTCCACCCTACCTCCCCCAAGAGGTGGTGGGGTCGCTTACCGCCCTCATCAGCTCTGGGTCCAGCCACCTGCTGCCTTCCCAGCATGCCTAGTGTTGAGCCAGGCTGGGGAGGGGCTGGAGGGTGCTGAGCAACAGGCTGTGGCTTCTCCCACTAGCACGAGAACTAGCTGGCTCCTAGCATTAAGGTCTGCTGTGTGAGCCGATGCGGACCTGAGCTAAGAGGGCGCCCTCCAGCTCTCCATGGCTTCTCGCTGCCCACGACGCCAGAGAGTCATCACCGAACATCTCTACCGTCTGCCCGCTGGACTTTGGTTCTTCAGACGCAGACAGAGCCCCCCTGTCCCTTCCAGGTGCCCTCTCTTTCCAGGACGTTGGTCCCCTCTGCACGTGGCTGATGACCTTGAGCGATGTCATCAAACCCAACCCATATTCCCCGAGTTCCAATGAAGCCTCCTAGGAACTCGTGTCTAAGAACTCATGTCCCTGTGTCTAAGAACATGAAGGACAATAGAATATGCAATCCCTGCTCTCTCAGAACATGCAGCCTGGTGGGCAAGAAGACAAGGTCACAAACAAGGTATTCCTACAAGAAGACTTCCTCTGACCATCACTGGCCAATGGGAAGCCGAGCTCACTGCAGATTAGTGCAGGAAGGAAAGGCAGGTTAGAATAGAGACTCCAAAGTCATGGGTATTCATGCTTGCTGTAAAATATCACCTTTCAAGTTGGACCGGCAGAACTTCAGAGCGGTGTAGGATAAGGCGCATAGTTAACGGTTAATGTGAAAGCAGATGGACTGTATCTCAGATGCTGGGGTGCGCACCACGCCAGTTAACACTTCAGATACGCAATGGATCCCTCTTGCCCAGATCCTTCTGCTGACTCATTCAAGAGAGAGTCCTCAGACCTGCCTAGCTGCTCGCTCCTTTAACTAGCACCAGAGACTCCGTGAGCTGAAAAGACAGCTCAGAGGCTGAGAGCACCGGCTTCTGTTGTAGAGGACCTGGGTTCAAGTCCCAGCACCCACCTGTGACAGTCCCAGAGGATCTGGCGCCCTCTTCTGGCCTCATGGGTACCATGAACGCATGTGGCGTGATGAACTTACATATGCGGGCAAAACAAACTCAGACATAAATAAGAGTAAACAACTTCTTAAAACTGAAAGGAAAAAGTCCAAGTAGAAAAATGAAGATAAGGAGATTGTCCCCGAGAAGCCACAGGTCGCTCCTCCTGGCGTCATTCTGGTCAGAGCTAGCTCCTCTCTCCTCAGGGGAGCACGCTCACGACAGTCGTGACGTTTCTTGAGAGGTGTGGGGCTCTGGAGAGATGGGCCCACTGGTTACCATGTAAGAACCCTCCATGGCGGACATGATTTAAATATGCGCTCAGCTAGTTTTACCAGCCTGCTTGTCTATGGAAGGAAACTGGGGACAGCCTTCCTACAACCAGGGGCCAGTTTCCCCAAGAGATTATAGAACTGTGGCAGTTATAATGAGAACATCCCCCAAAAGCGCTTTTATTTGAATGCTTAGTCTCCAGGGAGTGGACCTGTTTGAAAGGATTAGAAGGGTTGGGAGGTGTGGCCTTGTCGGAGGAAGTGAAACTAGGGGTGGGCATTGAGGTTTCAAAAGCCCAAGCTGGGCCCAGTCTCTCTCTGTCTCTGTGTCTCTCTCTGTCTCTCTGTCTCTGCCTCTCTGTGTCTCTCTCTGTGTCTCTCTGTCTCTCTCTGTGTATCTCTCTCTCTCTCTGCCTGCAGATCAGGAGGTAGCTCTCAGCTGCTCCCCCACACCACACCTTCCCTCCTGTCCCCATGGTCCCCACCACAGCGATAATGGATTAACCCTTAGAAACTGTAAGGAAGCGCCCAATTGAATGCTTTTCTTTGTACTGAGTCGGTCATGGCGATGCTTCACAGTAATAGACAAAGAGGTTACAAATACCAGCACTCGCATGTGAGTGTGCCCGGCGTGGGTCCTTCCAGAAAGGGACAGTGGGAAGTCTAGCTGGGAGGGGAAGCTGGGACTCGGATGGGACTGGGTGAGGACATGAGGCATGAAGGGGAGGGAGATGCACTGAGGGGTGCTCCCACTATGGCTTCTACGGTGCAGTCCTGACGGGGACCCCTGGCACACCCCGCCCGCCGCCGTGGGCCAGGAACACAGCCCGTGACGAAATGGTGAGCTTGCCGAGAGCACTCCGGATTGTTTGCGTAAGGTACTCCATCGTGCTCGAGCCTCGTAGACTGCAGTGCAGCAAGGCGCAAAGGTTGGACCACACTTCACCTGGTGCTAACTCTGGCTCGAGGGAGACAAGGAGCTTACGCACCAATTTCCGGGACTTTTTATTCTGTTTATTATTTTCTAATATTCCTCTATTTAATGGTGTGTCTGTGTGTGTGTGTGTCTGTGTGAGTATGTGGGTGGACATGGACGTGTGTGGCAGAGCAGCATCATGTGTCTTCCTGAGTTACTCTCCGTGTTAGGGTCTTAGACAGGATCTTTCCAGTGAGCCCGGAGCTCACAACTCAGGTGAGCACGGGGGCTCCGCAGCTCCGCTGGCCTCTACCTGCCCAGCTCCAGGATGCTGGGCACTGGCTGCTGCCCCGGCTTTTTACACAGGGGCGAGGGGCCCTAGCTCAGGAATGTGTGTTCGTGCAGCGCGTTGAGCCATGTGCCAAGCTCACATTCTGTTATTTGTTGTGTTTCCACGTGTGATATGTGCGTTAGTATGTTCATGTGTCTACACATCTACTGCTGACTTGTTGTGTGTGTCCGCGTGTGGTATATGCACATGTGTGTTCATGTGCGCAGTCTTTGTGGTACTATTTCTGGGAACATTGGTGTTTCTGTGGAAGGGCTGCACATATGCCTATGGCCAGAGAGAAGCCCGAGGCAGACAGTCCATGAACACGGAGCGGGAAGCCCTTGATGAAGGACGAAGGCTGAATGAAATTGTGAAGCACCCAGTTCAGCCAAGCAATCCACCTTTGCCCAAATATGGCGCTGAGCAGGTCTCTCCTGTCACTGACCTGAACCCCGTGTCCCAGCTTCCTGGAGCAGCACAGAGGTAAGAAGCCTTGTCTTCCTCCCGAAATGGCCCCTGTCTGTCAAAAAACCTGTTATTACGCCTCTGCCATCCTAGAGATGCTGTCTGCCCACGGAGATGCTGCTTCGGGTTCAGTTCAACACGGTGCCTTTCTCCCCCGGAGATCAAAGCGGAGATGCTTTGAAGTGACTAATTGTTTAGAGAGGTGACTCCAAAAGTCTTACCTCCTAAACAGGATTCCTGAGAGGAACTGCTATGTCCCTGTCCCCAGTGCGACGGAGGGCCCTTGTGATGACATTGCGATAAGCTGCTCTGGCAGTTGGTTTACGGTTCGTGCTCCCTGGGAGCAGTTTTGAATAATGTACTTATTCCTAAAACAGCAGCCCAGCCTCTGCGATTGGCTAAGAACACCTGGCCACTTGTTGCAGAGAACCCTGAAAAAGAGTCAAGTTTACTACCAGGGCATGCACAGATCTGCGCCGCTCTCCGCTGTTCTCTGGGAAGTGTTTATATATTTGTTTACCTATGCTTGCCCGACTATTAAAAAAGTCTAAGAACTTAGAGGAGTGTGAACACAGGTTCATATGATGTCAGAGAGAAGGCTCTGGGGAGGGCAAAGCAAAAGGCCGAGAGGCCAAAATGAGGTCCATCTAGAGTGAGTCCCAAAAGGCCCCGCACAGCTGGTGAAGATCACAGTGCAGAGATTTCAGGGCCAGTGGGAAGAGGCCATCGCAGGCAGGCTGCAGGCCTTGCACAGAAACGTGTCAGGCGAAGGGATAGCAGGAGGTTAGACAATGCCCAACCTTGGGAATCCCGAGTCCCGCAAAGTCAGGTCCAACTGGCCATGTGGCATAGACAGCGTCATCATGCATGGGAAACACCTGTGTGCGTCTGTGTGTGCGCATGTGTGTCTGTCATATCGCCCCGTGCACCTGCTTGATCAGATCCCTAACAAAGCCATAGATGAAAGGAATAGCTTATGTTGGCTCATGGTTTGGAGGGACCGTCCACTGCGATGGGACATCACGGTGCTGAGAGTGAGCCATCCAGTCACGCTGCCCCTCCGGTCAGAAGCAGGTGGGAGAGCACTCGTGTTCAGCTCCGTTTCACCTTTCCCCTTTTTACACGTTAGTCGGGGACCCCAGCCCACTGTAGACGGCCACCCACATTCAGAGCGGGGTCTCCTTCCTCAGTTAAATGTCCCTAGAAATACTCTCACAGATGTGCTCAGATGTATGGCTCCTGGATGATTCCAAATCCACTCCAGCTGATAGTGAGTGTTAGCCAGCCCACACACATGCACACTCACTCGAGAGTTTGTGTCTAAGGTGTAAAGGCTTGAAGTTGTACGGTAACGGCAACACCACCAATTAAAGCCAGGGACAGCTCCAGAGAACAGGAGGCAGCAGGGAGCGCCCATGGAAACGTCCGTGGTGAGAAGCTGGAATTTCCCCTGAGTCACGATGCACTTCATCCTGACTGCGGACGAGGGGAGAGCAGAGGCTGCAAGGCTACTGAGGCAGCTGTGATGTTGTCATGGGCAGGGGGAGGGTAAATTGGACTAACACGGAAGTCGTGTAGTTATCAGGAAAGTTGACGTAATTGATACATTTGAGATGAAGCCGACAGGACCTGCACATGAAGAGAGAGGAGGAGAGAAGGAGAAAGAACTAAAATTTTGGCAGGTGGCTTGGAGAGGAAGCTCCACGGGAGTAGGGGGGCAGTGCCGGGGTAGTTTAGAGGGAGGGCTGGCCATGCCTCGGTAGTTGGGAGGGAGGTGCCGCCTGTGAGATTGTGGCAACCAGCACTTCCTTCTAGGCTCAGGAAGACTGTGACGTCTGACCGACAAGAAGATGCTGAGCAGAAGCTTGCCCAGCATGAGCTGACACACAAAGCTCTCTCACACACACTTGTCACCCAGACGCCTTTAATCCCAGCACTCGGGAGGCAGAGGCAGGCGGATCTCTGTGGGTTCGAGGCCAGCCTGGTCTACAACTCGAGTTCAGGACAGCCAAGGCTACACAGAGAAACCCTGTCTTCAAACAAACAAACAAACAAACAAACAAACAAACACAGTCTGTTGGCTTGGTGCCCATACAGTGCGGGAACAGTGCAGCCAGTCTGTGCACACAGGTCCCTCTGCTGTGCCACTGCGGCCGAGCAGAAGTGGGCCAGGCTGGAAGGGTGCTCCCTGGCTGCTTCTGCCGAGCAGGAGGGCACACAGCCGGCTTCTCACTATTTTGTACCAAGAACACATCCAGGTGTTACTCCTGTAGACAACAAATGAGGCACTTGAGTGGAGAACAGATCTCCACAACACGGACCCCTGAGATCCACACACAGCTTTCTGCGACTCGACCCTCTCCTAGAGCCTTCCCGGTCTCCTGGAGACTGTTACAAAGTCAGCGGCCGCACGCTTAGAGAAAGCAGATCCTCTCTCTCTCAGCTGCCCACAGTTGCCAACAGCTCCTCAGTTAGGTGTGGAATGGTGCCCGCCTCCTCTCGCCCATGCTGGGATTTGGTCTGGTTTAGGCTTGCTCCGGTCTTTCCCACACACACTGCCACGACCTCTAAGAGTGCACCCACGGAGCTGTGTCCTGAAGGCGCCGCGTCCCTGTCGCTGCCCACAGCCTCTGGCTCCTACACTCCTCCTGCCCTCTCTTCTGCAATGACCCCCCCCCCGTCTTTGGAAGAGAGGGCACATGTAGTGTATTCAACTTAGGGCCGAGAGTTCTGACCTCTTCCCTGCCCTCAGCATCTGTTTTGCTATCCCCAAATTAGTGCTGCGAATAGCCACAGACAAACCGTCTAGGCTGCAGTTCATGAGGGAATCAGTCCGGTGTCAGCTGGTTTCGCGCAAGCTTGCAGGCAGGGCAATCCTTCCCGCTGGCTCCTCTTTGGGGGTGGCCACCTAGGTGACAGGAATGTATTGGGCAGACAGGTCGCCCTCCAGCCATGCAGCCTAGACAGAGTGACGTGCTGCAGCTGCTGTAGTCTCTCTTACCTGGACGGAACTCACTCCAGTTACACTGACGGCAGTTACTCGGGCAGGGGGACCAGGATCCCGTCCCCCAGAGAGTCCGGGATCAGGAGGCCTTTGAAGGTGATGAAAGCAATATGCCTGTGAATCAGAGCTGCTCACGGTCCATTTCATAGGCCTCAATGCCTTGCCTGAATCCAAAGGTTTTAAGATACTTGGTAGACAAAACGCACTTTCGCCTTTTGGAAAGTCATGTCAGCCTTCTCTGTCTCTTGAGTGGCAACTGTCGCTTTCCCTCAGCTTTGGAATCCCTCCTCAAAAAGCAGGGAAAGGGGAGCAGCTTTGTCACCCATCAGCTGGTTGGGACCTGTCAAGGTTGGTCAAGGAATGAGAGGAGACGGGGTTTGGGAGTGGGAGGCGCTGAGTCAGGTTTCTGGCCCTGCTCTGTTGAGATGAGAACCAGCAGCTGCTTGTCCTCACTGTTCTTCAGCAGCTTTAGCGTTCCCAGTGTTCTACTGAAGTTGTGGAAGCCGGGCAGCAGCCGGTGGCACCTTCCAGTGTCACAGCTCTCTGGCAAGTCTCAGGCCCCGCGGCCCTTGGTGCAGGCATAGGAGTCAGGAGTCCCCAGTGCATGTCCTGAGACCCGGGCATGAGACCCTGGGCCCCAAATGTCTGCTAGCTCTCTGTGATCATGGCCTGCGGTTTCTCCTTCCTGGCTCTTTATAGATGTCCACCACACATACCTTCATCATCTCCCCTGTTCTCAACAATGGATGCTGTCTTGAAATGTTCAACATTCTCTTCAGCTGCCAAGCCGCCGGTTCTCCTGCTGCTTTTGCAGTTCGGCCTGCTGACTGCTTAGCGACTGCCGCCAGCACCGGCCTGCTGCCTCTGCCGCCTGTTCTCCGTGTTATCAGCTAGCCTGCTGCAAAGACCAGGCAAGAAACAATAACAGGGGAGCCTCTTATCTGACCTTGTACTACGAGACCAGGCAAGTCCACACAGCAGTGTCTCCTGCCAGCTCTCCAAGCAGCGAAACAGCTGCTTAGACAGAGAAGAGGCCTTTGCTCCAACCTCAGCGTACCTCACACACACTGTCATACCAGCTCTGGCAGGCCACCAGGGAAAGTGCCCCTCTAGCCTACGGAAATGGTTGTGAGGTCACCTAGAGCCCACTGAAGCTTTAGATAACAAAAAGTCCGACACCTACAGTTTGGAGCAGACCTGGCTGGGGCTTTGCACTCGCTGGCTGTGACAATTGTGTGGTTTTCTCAGTATCTGTGGAGTGTGAAGAATGGCTGGTGAATGTAAGATCACTTCAGCTGGAATTTTATCTTTTTGTTCAAGTGAAATGTGATGGCAAGGAAGAGTCCAACAGCTGCCAATCAGGGAGTCAAATTCCCCCCCCTCCGCCTTCCTGAAGTTCTCACTTGCAGAAAGTCAGCAGAGGATGAATGCTTACAACGAGCTCTGAGGAACTTATTGTCAACACTTGTCGTGATTTTATTAATTTAATTGTGCTTCAACACCTGCCCCCTCATCCAAGAGGAGGTAAACCCTTTTTATCTGCCTCAGTACCCAGAATCCAATTGGCAGAATCTCTGGTCTGCACTGCCTACAGCTGAGGTTACTGTTTTAAAACTTACTGTGTTTGGAGGTTATAAGGAGGCCCCTGCTCCTAAGAGTTCATTCTCCATTTACAGGATGTGAAACTTTTTCTAAATTGCAGCCAATCCATGCCTACACTGGTATTGGTACTGTGGGAACAAAAAGAAATTACTACCATCCTCTGAATATTTATGAGCCAACAGCGGCGCCCAAGGACAGCCTGGTAGGATGGGTCAGCCAGGAACACAGGAGCTGCTGGACCGAGCAGAGAGAGAACGAAGGGGAAGATTCCGAGGTGAAGTCTGTCACACCAGCAATCTCCCCTGACTGAGGCAGGAGGATCGTACACTGAGGCCTGGCTGGGATACATAGTGAGACCACAGAGAGTGGAAGGTAAGGGAGGACGAGACTATTCTCAGATCATAGTTCAGCGTTGCATGGGGGAGGGGAAGGCACACAGCAGGGAGGGAGACAGGAAGGGAGGCAAGGAAAGCTGTGGATGCTCAGATTATACTTGAGCAGGATGGCCCCTATGCTGAGCACTTTAGAGTTTGTCCCCGGAGGCAGGGAGCCTGGACAAATCAAGACAGAGAGGGCATGCCATCACACCTTTGTGTTGAAAGTTCTACTCGTTGGATGAGCACAGAGACCATTGTGCTTCTTCCCAGGGACCACTGTGACTAACTGTACAGTGTAAGAACTGAGTGAGGGACAGCCCACTGGAGGCAGAGAGGAAATAGGACAATCGGGAGAGAGATGACACGGGTGAGGCTGTGACTGATGAGCAGCAGCGAAGAAAGGAGCCATTTTTCTATTCTGTATTTTAAACTTTCTTATATTACCGCTTTAGGCTGATGTGTGAAGCAATGGGCTCCATCATGACAGGTCACACGTGTGTTTCATGACACTTCGTCCTCGTTTCTTCCCCTCTTCATCTGCTTCCCTCTTGTTCCTCTGTCAAGCTGCTGCTTTCTTAACTGTGCATTCTGTCTCCCATCTCCTTCAAGAGCTGTCCCTCACGTCTTACAGTCTCCTTTCTAGCTCTGTGACCTACAAGTATAATGGGAAGCACTTACGAGCCGTGCGTGTGAGCAGGGGCACGTGTGTGAGCATTCGTACCCACCCAAGCTGGTGCTACGACTCGGGGGGCGCAGGTGCCTGGCGTCAAGCCTGAATTTGATCACGGGGTCCACACAGGGCAAGGAGAGGCATGGCTCTGGCGAGCTGAGCTCCGACCGCCCCACCCGCTCCACTGCGCACACACACAGTAGACGTAATATTTTTTAAATGCACATGCAGAGTCATTAAGTAAATGTAAAATTTAAAAACACAGAAATAATTTAAACTCAGGTTCTACATGGGAGAGAAAACACACGGCATTTGTCCTTTCACTCCAGCTTCTTTCACCTAACACGATGATTTCCATTTGTGCCAGTTTCTCTACGAATGTCATGACTTTACTTTTCTTCTTTATGGCAATACAGAATTTCATTATATGTATGAACCACCTTTTCTTTATCCATTTATCTGCTGATGAACAAAGCATTTGATGGTGTTTTCAGCTGGGCCACGTGACAGGTGTCAGTGTCCCTGGCCATGTTCAAGAGGGAGAGGGTGAGAGAGACAGGTCTGTATGAAATTGTGAAGGTCACAGTGAGCGTGGCCTGTGTGAAAGTCATCGGGGCGGGAAAAGTGGCCTTGGCCATCTAGCTCCCAGGTGTTGGGGAGAAACCAGTGGGCTTTGTAGCTAAGGTTCAGCACAGGTGCTCAGAGATCTGGCACAGAGCAAGAGGCACGAGTTAGAATAAAGCCCTGGGGACACAGTGCCTGGGGCGTGGCCACTAGTGTCAACAACAGCTGTGACCCTGAGCAGATAAGCCCAGGAGAGTCATTGTACGAGTCGGCTGAGGTCACTGATGGCGTCACCGTAGCTGCGATCTCGGAACAGAGTGCCAGGGAGGCAGGAATGAGAGGGAGGCCAGGAGGGATGGCAAACCTGCTGAAACGATGCCAACGGCGTTGGGCGGTGCTGGCACAGGGTCCAGGGAGGGCTCTGCTCCGAGGCAGATGTATCCCGCCTGTGCCCACACGCTCGAAACACAGCCATCAGACATGGGGTCTCGTCTGTAAGGCCCGAGCTAGAGCCAGTGTGAGGAGAGCTCGCGCCATGGGCTACAGTGCAATAAATAGCAGCTGTGGTGACGTGCCACTAATGACGCTAAGACAAGTGTAAGCTGGGGGCGGAGACCCAGAACAGAGGAGCAGCTGGTAACTGGCCTAGAGCAGTGGGAAGAAGGGATTCGGGGTGAAGACGAGCAGGTTACAGTGTAAAATGAGATCAGCGCGGTCATCAGTGTGTGCCAAGCATTTACGGTGTTCCGGGCCCTCTGCCAACTGTGAGGGGCAGAAACCAGACAAGAGAAACTCTCCCTAGACCAGGAGGAAGGCTAAGTGAGCAAAGACACCTGCTACCAAGCCAGTGGTAGCACACACACACACACACACACACCCCACACCCATACACACACCACACACACACACACACACACACCACACACACACCCCACACCACACACCACACACACACACACCATACACCACACATACACACACATCACACACATACACACACACCACACACACCCCCCACACATACCACACACACACACCACACACCACACACACATACTAAAATGTAAAAAAAAAAAAAATGCTTTTTGCCTACAAGGAGCTCATAGCAAGCGGCAGAGCCACCCCGTGTGGAGCGCAGAGGTGAATCGGGGGTAGATGGAAAGGCTGGGGGCCCTACCCAGCCGCGGCTTGCCCAGGTGAGGAGACCCAGGGCAGACTTCCTGGAAAAGCTAGGTCTGGTGTTCCTACACAAGACCAGGTGGTGAGGGACAGAAGCAAGGAGGCAACGCACACTAGGCTTGCCGTAAGGGAGAAGCGAGGAAGGAGCGTGCGCTGGAAACCTCTTCTGTGGTTCGGGAAGATACTGACTCGTGGCGTGAGGGCAGGAAGATGTGAACACACTGCTCCTTCGAGGTCCTGAGGGCACAGGCAGGATGGCCGTGAAGACCCTCACACACACACACACACACACACACACACACACACACACACACACACACGGCAGGAGACGGCAGTTGTGGTTCCCAGGTTGCAGGCTCTGGCGTTACATGTGTTGTCCAAAGACGGGGCGCGCAGTGCTCCCTTATCCCGGGTTGACCAATGGAGTCCCCAACCAGAATGGACAGAAGGCAGAGTGTCAGGGGCACAGCAGAGGACCCTCCCCCTGGACGGCCTCGGGGCTTCTCAGGAGGCAGGAGAGTCAAGAGCAGCTCTGGGATGGCACCGATGCCCATCGAGCGAGGCACGGTGACCGGACTGGCCAGTCGAGGGAGCTCAGCTAAGGGGGAGGATCGCCCAGGGCAGCAGTGTGAGTGGACGAGGGAAACGCAGCCTCCACCACTCGGGGTGAGTGTGTACCGCGTGTGGCACGCGTGTGTGCACCTGACGGCCATAGGACAATGCTTGTCTTGGGTTACTGTTGCTATAATAAAACACCAGGACGGGAGCCACCTGGGCGGAAGGGCCTATTTGGCTCACACTTCCAAATCACTGTTCATCACCGAGGACAGGAACTCACGCAGGGCAGGAACCTGGAGGCAGGAGCTGTTGCAGAGGCCATGGAGGGGGCTGCTCACTGGCTTGCTCCTCATGGCTTGCTCAGCTGCTTCCTTATAGAACCCAGGACACCAGCCCACGGATGGCCCCACCCACAATAGGCTGGGCCCTCCTCATCAATCACTCATTAAGAGAATGCCCGGCAGGCTTGCCGACGGCTCAGTGAGGCACCTCCTCTCTGACGATGCCAGCTCGTGTCAGGTTGATGTAACAGTAGCCAAGGGAGGTGCCCGTGGGCGCCAGCCCCATCTTTGGTTTGTCTGTCTGAGGTGGAGTCCCTCACTGCCTGGAACTCACTGATGAGGCTACTTGAGCAGCAAGTCCCAGGGACCCACCGTGTCCACCTCCTCAGGGCTAGGATTTCAAATGCAAGTCACCACACTTGCCTTTTTTAAAAAGCGAATTCTGCAGAGCTAACACAGGTCTTCCTGATTTCACGGCAAGAACTTTGCTGACTCATCCGTCTCCCCATTCCTCCACCAGTTCCTACAAATGTGGAGGTAGGACCCGAGCTGCTGCAGGACAGCTATGGAGCTAGAGAGTCAGGCAGGGTTGGCCGTGTCTAAAAGACAAGGAACCCCACCCTGGTGTCCCCACACTTCCTGTGGGCCGTAGGAGATTTGTGCTGACATTTCTTTGTAATTTAAAAAACACAGCCTGTGAGCAGAGCGGGTGACCTGCTTTCCTGCATGTCCAAATTACACCCTCATGCTCTCCCTCAGGCTGTGGTCCTGCTGCCAACAGGGCGAGGCCAGCGAGCAAATTCACCGCTTCACTGGGGTTCCAGGGCTGCTTCGGACCCGAAGGCGTTCCTTCCCGTCATCGTCTGGTCAAGTTCATGGGCAACTGGTAAACAACACAAAATGGTGTGCCTGGGGTCCACAGGGTCTCGGCAGAGGTCCCACCCAGGTGTGGGACCCACAGGGACACAGGGCAGGGTTTTTGTTACCAGCTTTTGACACTGGGAGGAAAGGCACCTCCTAAAGCAGAGCCAGGCAAGTGAAGAGCCTTCAGGAAAAGCCACGCTCCTTGGTTGCACCACGGACTGGGCATGGCCTTCGTTTCCAGTCATAAAGGAAGCTGTTCATCAAAAGCTCAAAGACACATCCCTGGACTCCTAATGAGCAATCTCCTAATTTTGAGATGGGACAATGACCACATCAAAGGAGGAGAGGGCTGTGAGGACTCCTGCTGGCAGGGCCCCCCAAAAGCTGCCGCTCCACCTCAAAAGAAGACACCCCCAACACACTTCAGGCCTTTCTAGCTGCCTGGTCTCTCTCTTGGGCCTAGGTTTCCAAGGACACAGAGTCCCTCACCCGTCAAGCATCAACTAGAGGATTTTGCGTCGTTGTCTCCTTGAAGTAATCCAAAGCTCAGGAAAGAGCAGGACTGCAGGCCAGATGGTTGCCTGGAGCCTCAGGGGTCAGTGTAGACAGGGCCTTGTGTGCCCGTGAGAATGCTGCCCAAAGGCCTGCGAGCTCCCCGAGAAGACACCCAGGACTGAGAAGGACTGGTGATTTGCTAAAGGTGTGCACATGGGCAGAGAGGAGAGGAGAGAGTCCACAGTCCCAACTTGCTTGGCTTCCCTGGGGGAGCACACGTGGGCCAGCGGGGGCCTGACCCCAATCACGATTGTTCCCAGAATCTGCTTTCACAAACTGAGCAAGAAGACAAAGGCCTGGGTGACGCCAAGGCGACAGGACCTTCTGAGAACTCAGAAGCAGATGTCAAGAGCTGAAGCATGGCTGAACAGCTAGAGGCCCAGCAGGGGAAGCTGGGCTGGAGAGCTGAGGTTCCTCGGCTGCCCAGACCTCAGCGTAGGGAGCTCACACGTTACGCTTTGCAGGCTGTTTGGACGTGCCTATCTTTTTGTCTCCTCTGGCAGACACAGCCAGACATTCACCCCAGACACCTTAAACGTTTGACTCGGGGACTCCCAGGAAAGGCACAGCTCTATCTGAAACAGGGTAGTGACTTCACAAAGCTCTGAAGCGAGAGATGGCAGCCCCCTGCACTTCTGCGACAGGGTGTGTGTGCGTGTGTGTACGTATGTTGCCCTTGAGTGTGGTTTGCCTAGAGTATATGTGAATTCATAATGAGGATCTTCAGAGCCCAGATTCCCCTTCCTGTGACCCCTATAGGAGCCCTGAGGCCTCAGCAAGTGACTGGACCACACTGATAAGGGCAGGAAACAGCCCACATGTCCGCCAGGCCAGGCCAGAGCCACACTAGTCATAAGGTAAAGAGGGGAACAGCAGCCCCATCTGTGAAGAAGAGGATGGCCAAGTCCATCATAGCAACTCCATGCTGAGGATAACTCCGTGTTTAGTAAGAAAAAGACACATGTCACATGAACCCAGAAGATAGCCGTGGCGACATGCCACTTGGGTACCCAGGCAAGAGAAAACACACCGGAAGTTCAGGGAGCTGGCATCTCCTGTGAGCTTCTTCTGGGAATGCCCAGTCAAAGGCTGAATGTCACTGGCTTGTGAACATCAGCTGTCCCTGCCCACAGAGCAGGCACTCCTGCAAAAGGGTCCCGGGCTGTGGGAGTCTTAGAAGGTGCTCTTCCACCCAATCCTGCCTACCCTTTCCTCTCACAAGGTCGCCCCGGTTAACCTCTTAGGTTCCCAACCTTCCCAGACACAAACATACACACACACACACACACACACACACACACACACACACACGACAGACACACACACTGTGATGCCTGACAATAAAGATGCAACACTGACTCCATGGTGCCTTTATGCAAATCGCTGCACACACACTGACATTAGTAAAGGTTTTTAAGGTAGAGAAAGAAAAAAATTGAAGGGAAAGGAGTGGAGAAGTGAAGAGGGGGAAGGAGCTCACTCATCTACAGTACACTTGTTTTTCTGTGCATTTTTGTGAACAGATAGGAGCGTGCTGGAAGCTCTGGAGAAGCCCTCCATGGTAACCACCCCCTCACGGGAGCTGGGGCGGGCGCAGGACGGTGTGGCTTTGCTTTAACTTTGTCTTCATAAGGAGAATGCATTCAGGTGGTGTTTACGTAATTAATTATTTTAAAACCACACGCCAGCTACTGGGAGTCCATGACTAATCCTAAGCCATGGTTAAGTTGATGCCAAGCTGACCCGGAGTCTCCGCTGGAGTGGCTGGGGCCCTAGGCCACCCAGAGAGGCTGCGTTCCAGAGGCATCTGCCAGCACAGCCCGCTAGTCCATTCCCATCCCCTGCTTCTGGTGGATTAGCCAACTGCAACCTGCCGGCTTAAACGGCTCTAGTAGCCGCTTGGCCACACCAGGCAGAGGTGCTGTAACGCCCCGGCACAGAACCTTAGATCTACACTTTCGAGCCCCCCCCCCCCACGTGGCACGGGGTGCATCTTGTGCTTCTGGATGATGCCAAGCCTGCCGACGTCCTTTGGGAGAGCAGCAATTGTTAAGTCCGTGGCCTCTTTCCCCCGAAGTTCTCAGGCCTGCTATCCCCCCATTCCTCTCTCCTGCTCTCCTCTCCCTCCTTCCATCCTTCCCTCTCTCTTCTGTCTCCTCCCTCTCGTTGTCTCCCCACCTCTCCCTCCCTTCCCTCAGTGTCCCTCCCGCATGCTCGAGAGGAAGGCATGGTAGAAGAGGAGCCCAGGCACAGGCTGGACACCAGCTACAGGCTCCCTCCGTGGGCTGCTGCCTTGGTGTGCTTCTCCTGTCTCACCCTGGCACCGGCAGGCTGGTGCTGGGTCACATCTGCCATCTGGCTGGGTGTGAACGGCCTGCCATCTGGATTGGTGAGAATAGATTTCCGTAGCACATCCAGATGAAAAGTTGAGCTGGCTTTGTCAAGGCTCACAGTCAGGCGATTGCTATTATTTTTCTTTTTTGATATGAGTAACAATGACGGCCAAGGCCAAGAGCGAGAAATGGTCCATGTGTAAGGAAGTGGAAGTCTGAGTTGTGGAACAGGAGGCTGAGGGACTGCCAAGCAGAGCCCGAGAGGACAGACAAGTGCAAGTCTTGGAAAACAAGCTGGGGGCAGGAGTTCTGAGGGGCCGCAGAGTGGCCTCTTTTGAAAGCACGAGTTCTTGACAAGAACCTTTTGAAGGTGAGGGCATCGTCTTCCAGGCACTCAGCGTGCTCTGTGTCTGCTCCTTGCTCACTGAACACAATAGCTTCACAGGAGGGATGGAGTGGAAGGGAAAAATCAACGCCTGCAGGTTGTCCTCCAACACCCACACTCGAGGTGTGCCCTCACACAGACAAACTCGAGTTCACTCCCATTCACTCTCCAGGCACCAAAGCACTCTTGCATTAACTGAGGTGGAAGACAGCCCACTGAGGGCGGCACCATTCCCTGATGCGGTCCTGGGCTGAGTGAGTGTAGAGAAGGAGCTGAATCAGGCAGGCCTGCAGACATGTGTGCTCCTGAGTGCAGGTGTGTGACAGCGGCTTCAGGTCCTGCCCTGACTCCCCGAGTGACAGACCCTGGCCTGGAACTGTGAGCTGGGTAGCTTTTCTTCCCTAACCGGCTCTTTTAGGATATTCCATCAATGCAACAGAAACAGGACTCTGACGATGTGGACGGGGTCTGGAGAAAGGCAGTGCTTATCGGCTGGCGCTGTGGTCCCAGGGGGGACCAAGTGTTTCCATGGATCCGTCTGTGTCTCACGGGAGCCACCAGCCACACATACTTTACATGTCTGCTCTTAGTTAAAACCTTGACACGCTTACAGTTTAGTTCCCCAGCTGCCGTTAGCCACATCTCACGCCCCCAGCAGTCATAGCGCTCGTGGCTGCTGTGCTGGACAGTGCAGGGATAGAGAAGAGCGCAGCAGTGTCCACTGGACAGGCTGGACATAGTCTGTCTTCCGCTGGATCCCCGCACAGCCCTGCTGGGCAGCATGTTGGTTCAAACTGAGCCACCCCCAGCAGAAAGTCCCAGCTCGAAACGACGCCTTTGTCATCACATCTTAGGAAGTCCTATCCACTCGTGGCTGGGAGTCCCGGTAAAGGGCAGTGCCCCGCACAGCATGGCCAGGGGCTCTGCAGGTTCCTGGCGTCCTTGCAGAAAAGGCCTGGCATGGCAGAAGGCACTGGTAATGCCAGCTCCAGAGAGGCAGAGACGGGGGCCCTCAAGCTCCCTGGCCTACCTTACTTGGCAAACCCAGGCCAGACCGAGATCCTGTCTCAAAAACATGAGGCAGATGATGCCTGGAGAGTGACGTGGGGTTGTCCTCCGGCCTCCATGTGCACATACGTGCGGTTGTGCACAGGCACACGCATGCGCGCACACACACACGTAGACACGCACACACATGCACCTGTGCAAACGACAGCCCACACTAAAGAGCCCTCACAAAAATCACGTTTCTGCTGGACAGGAGAAAGGGGAGGCTGAGGAAGGATAAGCCCCCGGTTACCTCCACCTCGGGGAGCGAGGTGACCTGGGCTGCAGAAGGTCGTGGTAGGGGTAGATAAACCACCACGCTTACGGTACGCCTTCAGGACAGGGACCTCCCGGGCTCTCGTCTGCTGTGCTCTGCAGCAGACTCCGCACCACGCACACCAGCTGTGTTTTGTTGCATGACGCCAGTGAGGAAGGGGGCACCACCCTGGTCCCAGTGTGATGACTGCAAATCAGCGGCTTCGCTCCCATCACGCCTCCCTGGAATCCCCCGGGCAATCTGCTGTACAGGGCACGCTATGGGGCCCCCCCGCTTTATGTCGAATATATGACTTTTATCCTCAGAAGGGGGATTATCTCAGAGCAGAATTGGCAAGGTTAAACACTATCTATAATACACTCGGCCATGAAATGAATCACATAATATATCAGTCATCTACCTGGCTCTAAAGAAAAAATGGCAAAATGCACTTCTGTTAGGTGTGGCTGAGAATTTTATATTTCCTCCCTTCCCGTGAAGGTAAAAATGACCTTGGTTACTAGGAAGCAAAGATGGATTGGGCGGGCTCAGATCAACCCTGCTCCATTTCACTTAGTCCCCACTAAAATCGCCAAGGAGTGAAAATAGAGATTGAATTTATTTTACTATATATTGCCTCATTTGAACTTTAGCAAGGCATTAGCTTCTAAAGAAAACCCTCCCCCTTCCATAATCTCTTATTGATGGGATGTTAAGGAAATTGCCTTGACTTTATTGATTCTGAGCTATGAGGTACAGCGCACCGCCTGTGCTAAACTGAGAAAAGAGTGACTCGCTGGGCCAGCTGTCTCTGCAGGCTGGAACCTGCTGACTGTGCAGTACTTTGGCCCTGCCCAACACCACGCATGGCTGTGCTCCCCAAAGAGCAAATTAATAGAATGTCTGTTATGTGCAGCCGAGCCTTCACGCCACGACCTTGCTTGAAATGAACAAGCAACAGAAGGACCTTGGGAGGAAGCAGAAGCTAAGGCCTCTCATAGCGCCAGCTTCCTGGAATGCAACGCCTCCTTTAAAACGTTCACCCCAAGAAGGTAGAGAGAAGCTCTAGGGTCCAAAGAGCTTGCTACTCCCGAGTTTTGTTCCCAGTAGCCAAGGCTGGCTCACAACTGCCTTTGCCGCCAGTTCCTGTGGATCCGACGCCCTCCTCTGGCCTCTGTGGGCATGGCATCAAGGCATGTATACACCTCCCCATGCACGTAGACAAGAACAAATAAATAATTAAACAGCACTAGAAATCTCTACAAATAACCCAGAAACCCCGTCTAGCAAGGGTGTGTGATCTTGTGGAGCCCAGGCCCTCGCCTGTGCGATGCTGTGGCAGGATGGAAGGGTTGTCATTTTGGCTGGCAACAGTGTCCTCTATATTTTTTTCCCCAGGAAATTCCTCTGGTGGGACTCTGGCTAATGAGGACAAGAGGCCCAGGGAGAGGTCCGTAAGGCAGAAAGGGGTAGTTGGCTTCTTAGCGTGAAAAGAGAAAAACTGGGGAAGCAGCTGGGGAAATGGCTCATCCATATAATGCGTGCTCTGCAAGCGTGAAGACCTCACGTCAGCCGCCCAGGGCCCGTGAGAGAGCCAGGCGTGGTGACGCGTACTGGAATCTCAAAGCTGGACGACTCCCCTGGCGGTGAGCCAGCCAGCCTCGCCTACTGAGCTCCGGTATTGGGAGAGACCAGTATTGGGAGAGACTGTAGCTGGTGGTTTGAGTAGATGTCCTCGTCAGGAGTTTAGCCACCGGGTCCCCAGTTGGTGGTGCCCTGTAGGGAGGCTCAGGAGGTGTGGCCTTGCTAAAGGAGGTGGGTCCCTGGGGGTGGGCTTTGGGCTTTGAAGGACTCCCACGTCTTCAGTTTGTTCTCCTTGCTTCCTGCTTGCAGCTCAGGCTACCTCATCTCCCCTCAAACGTCAAAACTCCAAGTTCTGGGCCTTTGGGCTCCTGTGATTGCGCCAGCAACCCCAGCTCCTCAGGCGTCAGCCTCAGACCAAGGGTTACAGCAACAGTACAGAGTTCTGAGGCTTGCTGCCCAGGCTCTGACACCACACGCAGACAAGGCATTATGGGACTTCTGAGACACCAAAATAATGTGAGCAAGTCCCCTGAAGAGCCCTCCCACTCACTGATGATAGCCTGAGGGATGGAAGTAGAGATAGGTAAGTAGGTGATGGAGGATGGATGGATGGATAGATAGATAGATAGATAGATAGATAGATAGATAGATAGATAGATAGATAGATAGATGGTGATTCATAGATATATGACAGATATATGATAGACATGATAAATATATAGATGAAGATGGAGAGATGAATGATAAATAAGCATATGACTGATAGGTAGATAAATAGATGATAAATCGGTGATAGACTGATAGATGATAGCTACCTAGATAAACAGATCAATGAATAGATAAATAGGTTATTGACAGATACCCAGATGATTATTGATAGATTGAGTGACAGAGAATAAATGATAGATGATACATAGGTGAATGAATGATAGCTAAAGGATGGGTGATGGATAGACAGCGAGACTGACAGAAAACAGTAGGTAGGGACATGGCCACTTGGCTCTGTCTCTCAGGAAGAACCTGATCAGTGTGGTCCCCATGTGACCTCAGAGCCCAGTGGGCTCAGGGTTCAGAAGCTGGCTTAGAGATGAGAATCCGGAGGTAAAGGTTATTTTAGGGTGTGGATGCCTTGGGCTTTTCACATCTAAGGCAAACACGTTTCCTTTCCTCCCTACCCCATCCCTTTCCACACACATGAACCCTGCCGACCCCACCATACCCCTTGGTTTAGTCCTCCTTTCCTTAGGCCCCTCACAGCTTGTCCTGCTGGCCCAGTGGTCCTCAGCGGGGGTGTCTACCTGTGAGAAAAGGAGCGCAGTCATCTGACACAGTGAGGGAAGGAGACGACCACACGTCTTGAGTTGACAGTGTGGAAGGTCCTTTGTCCACTGACCCAGACAAATGCAGGAGGTCCCTCCTGTCACCTGCCTGTGTCCCCAGCCCACCCAGCGCCTGGAGTACAGAGACCGGCTCACAGGTGTCACCCGGTCAAGAACTCCAGCTAGGAGGCTCCCCCCTCAGGTGACCCCAAAGCCCAGATCAAAGCCTTCCCAAGGAGCACTGGAAGGTGAGAATGAGCCACCTTCCTGGGTGAGAGCTGAGGGAAGCCCAGCTGAACAAAGGAAGTGATTGACAGTTGTGATCTGGGTGCGGTGTGTCTGGCCATTCTCTCCATCTCAGTGAAGAAAATGAGAGTCAGACGGGAGGGATGATAAAGGTCAAGGAGAGACGAGGTGATGAGGATGCAGGAACCCAGAGCTCTGAAAACGCAAGTTGACTGGCTTGAGCCTGGGGTGACACTCGCTCTTATAGTTGCTGTCACCAGCAGTCTAGCCATCTCCAGGTGGATGACAAGAGACCCTGCTCCCAGGAGGCCAGAGTCTGTTCCACAGTCAGGAGCTTCTCCTCAGCTACAGACCACTACTGCCAAGCAGGCCGGGGAGTCCTGTTCCTATTTTCTCCCAAGAAAAGCCAAAAATGTAGATTTTTTTAAAAATAATTTTTATTTTTTTATATTAATCACAGGTTATTTACTTTGTATCCCAACCGTAGCTCCCTCCCTCATGCCCTCCCTAGATTTTTTTTTTTCATGGAAAAAGGTGATTTTGAAACATCGGAAAACAGGTCAAAACTGTATCTAGCAGCGTGTCAGCCAGTCAACACTCAGCCCAAGGCTGGATGTAGTGACGTTTGGTATAAAATAGGCCCTCAGACCTGAGGAGACACTCAAGGACCAGCAGAACTGAGAAACACCCAGCTGGAGGTCGGGACCAGGAGCGTGCTTTTCTTTCTCTCTAAGGCAAGGTTTCCTGGAGCCCGAAATGACCAAGTAACCAAGGGTGCCGTTAGCTTCCGACCCCCTGCACCTGCCCTCTGACTGCTGGGAATACAGTTGTGCCTCACTGTGCCTGGTGGCAGGTGGGGCTGGGACTCAAGTCCGGGCTTCTTGCACGCTGGGTAAGCATTCCACAGGCTGAGCCACAGGCCCTGCCTGGAGAGCACGCCCTAAGGGGCTCCCTGGAGGCAGGCTCCGTCCTAGGGCCACAGGCTGATATTCGCTGCCTCTGGTGACCACGAGGGTCCCCAGGCTTTCCTTCTGTCCTGAGGATGTCATGGTGGCCTCAGAAGGAAGGCCCTGCTCTCCTCTCCAAGGTTCCCTGTGAAGGCAGCCCTTTGGGTGGTTTCATTTAAAATGCATTGCCTACATTTAAGATAGGAACCAGGGGTGCTAATTTGGGGGCCCTGCGTACATATTCTTGGCTAACCCTGGGCCCAAGCATTACCATGTATGTGTTCTTTAGCTCCCAGGCCAAAGCCTTTTCACCAAGGACGGGCTCCCTGACCTGCGGTGCTGCAGAGCCAATATTCCAGAAGATCCAGACAAGCCCTCTGGGTGTCAGGGGTTCTGTGGGGCTGCCCTAATTACCTGGAGTGTGAAAGACATTTAACCTCTCCCGCTTCTGAGAGCGAGGTCCAGCCGAGCTGGGGGAAATGTGTCTGTGTAAGGGTCCTTAAGAGGGCACGAGAGCCCAACTTCAGTTACCATGGAGAGGCCGGTAGGACTCCCGCTGTCGGCTTCCCTCGCTGTCCTTATCATCGTGTGCATGTCTGTACCTGTGTGAAGATGTGCTCACCTGTGCATCCACATGTGGAGACCAGAGAGCCTGTCTCTGTCGATCCCCACACTGGTGAGGCCAGTCTCTCGCTGAACCTGGAGCTCACAGTTTGGCTACGCTGACTGGCCGGTGAGCCCAAGATCATCCTGTCTCTACCTCGCACCCCCATGCTGGAGTCACACAAACACTAGCTCACTTAGCTCTTCCGTAGGTGCGGATCCAAACTCAGGTCTACATGCAGATTGCCAGCTGAGCCACATCACAGATAGATCTATTTGTGATTAGTCTGTTTTGTGAGTGTGGTTGCTTTGCCAGTCTGTATATCTATGCACCCTGTGATGCCTGGTCCTGAAGCTGGCATCAGACTCCCTGGGGACGTGGGGTACAGGTGCTTGCGAGTTGCCGGGTGGTGCTAAGAATTTAACCTGGGTCCTCTGGCAGAGCTCTTAACCCCTGAGCTGTCCCTCCAGACCCCCAGTCCATATTTAGATGACATGTGAAATGTATCTGTATCTGTGGAGTGCCACAGATGTCCCGGTACAGCTGTGCGGTGTGTGATGTTCAAATGAGGCCAAGCCTGAGCCCTCGCCTTCACGCTGATGGAGACGCGCCAAGTCCTTTCCTGAAATACTCAGCATGCGCTGCTCTCTGTTCTATTGCATCGTGAAGCAGAACATCAGAACCCATCTCGCTTGTCTGAGCATAGCCTGGTACCCGTTGACCAACCCTCCTTGTCCTTCCCCAAACCAATCTTTCCAAGAAATTCCATTGTGATTCAGGACTTTGTAACCCTAGGGTCTCGGAGCTGGCTGGATCGCTAAAACACAAGTCCCGGCTAGAACATGAAGCTCTCCTTTCTCCTTTCTTCCCAGAGGGCCCTGCCAGGATGTCTGAAGACCACGCCTATGGGGCAGCTCCGAAAGCCAGCGAGAAGGGAAGGCCCCTGCGATAGTTACTTGTCCTGTTGCTGTGTCAGGCCGCTGCAGAGGAGGTTTGTTTGGGCTCCTCCTTTAAGGATGCAGCCAGATAGTGGGGGGAGGGGAGGGAAAAGGGGGAGATGTATCCACAGTCAGGAAGCAGAGACACAAATGCTGCTCAGCCTGCTTTCTCATTTTTTGTTCAGCCCATGGAGTCAGAACAGTCCTCCTTCCTCGTTGGGCCTATCTGGAAATGCTCTCCCAATGCACATCTGGGCCTGAGCCTTCTATTTTAGATCCAGCCATCTTGACAGTGAAGAGCCACCAACCTATGACTCTGCTAAGGATGCACTGCGAAGGCCCAGAACTTCTATGGATGACGGATCTAAGTATGACATCCCAAAGGTTCCAACCAGCTCCTTCTTCCCGAACTGTCTTCATAACTTTTAGAACAATCCCCAGCATTTTCTAAGGTATGAAAACAGGATGCCAGCAGGCCAGTCTTGTCGTAAGCATCTGGGGAAGCCACCACCCAGGGAAGGATGTCGCCGGCCAGGTAAATATGAGCAACTGTAAAGGAGGTGTCTTGCGGCCAGGGTTCTGAGATGCGTGGGTTCCACCAACACTGTTAGCTCTGAGGAACGAGGTCTCTTGAGCCTCACATACAGAGCTAAGCTGGCCACCAGCCTCTGCCCACCCCATCCTATGTCCCATGGAGCCTCACATACAAAGCTAAGGCAGTCACCAGCCTCGCCCACCTCCATCCTGCGTTGGCAGCCTGACGCAGGTGCCTGGCTTCCTGCTGACTCTCCACAGGTGCTCCACCACATTCTCCGCACATGCTCTCCCTCAGAATCATCTGGCTTGCAGGCCGAGGCTCTGATGTCTTCAGCACTCCCGCTGTTGACCTCACCAATTTGTCCCTGCTGTGGCGTCAGTCCCTCCCTCCTACCCAAAGCCCAGCGATATCGCGTCTCCCAGACCCACGAAGGGACCAGGACACCTTTAACATGAGCAGTGAGGGGCAGAAGAGACCGTTCAGTTGAGGTGCTTGCCGCGCAAACGTGAAGACACAGGACGGTTCCCAAGAACTTGGGCTAAAGCCAGGCATGGCACCTTGTCTTCAGTCCCGGTACCAGAGGCAGACAGGCAGACGTCTGCAGCTCAGGCCAGGCAGCCTAGCCAATCTAGGTTCAGTGGGAGCCATGTCTTGAAAACCAGTGTGGAATCCAATTAAAGAGGACATATAACACTGACCTCTGGCCTTTGTACGTACCTCAGGTACGTGTACACACAGACACACACACACACACACACACACACACAGACACTCTCTCTCTCTCACACACACACCCATATAAATGTGCACTGTGACACCAGAAGATGAGGTTGGACATGGCAATCCATGTGCTTGTGAATGAATTTGTTGCTCCTCTCATAGTCTTGTTTTGCCCAAATGTCCTTTAGAATCTACACCGGGACCCAGGCTCCATTTCCCCTCATGCAAATGTATTCAAAGAACTAAAAGTGAGAGAGACAAGAACAACCTCTGTGCTGAGTCAAGGAATCTGGATGCACTTTTCACCCCCATCCTTGAGACTTCTGTGAGCCCAGGGGTCTGTGCAGGAGAGGGGCCTATGAGCAGGCCCACGGAGAGGCCACGTCCACAGCCTCCACTGTCTCTTATTTGTACAGAGGCCTCACCTCCAGGTGAACCCTGAGGCTTGTGCCTGGCACTGTGGAAACTGTAAGCCAGTGCGGAGACCTGGCAGGGCCTACCGCTGGGAACTTCCCTCTCAAGCAAGGCTCCCACAAGCAAAGCCTGCAACAAGAATTGGAACCATGTGGTTTCTCTGGGGAGTGCCCTTAGCAGGATGGGAACAAGGAAGCAGACTGGGACCCAGATTGCAACAGACATGACTCCCAGAGGCCATGCGGGGGAGGGGCAACGGTTATCACAGGACAGCCCTCTGGGACAGTCAGCTCCCGTGCGGCTGAGGGCAACTCTCCAGCGGCAGCACTTCCAGCAGCTGGCCGGGAAGCCTTCTGTAAAGGGCTCTGGGTAGGGCAGCTACCCCAGATAAACCAGCACGCACAATGGGGGAAGTGAATACAGGATATTGAGACACGGTTCCAGAACACAAAGGTAATATCTGCTTCTGAGTATTGTCCTCCTACCTATTGTATTGTTGCTGCTAATCATCTCTGAGTGTACTTGACTCACGAATTACACTTTAATCACAGGTGTGTATAAACACTGGCTGAAAGCAGCCATTGTCATCGTCTGGTTTCAAGCATCCAGAAAAGGTCTTAGAACATACTCCTGGGCTGGGGACCATTGGGGAAGGAGCTAAAGTACTCAGCTGGCAGAGATATGTCCAGTCTGGAGCTAGTTTGAGATACATGGCCCCGGTCATACCCGAAGCCTCACCCTAGGCTCCGCATTCGGGTCTTACAGAACACAGCTAGCAGGGCTCCTTTGCCAAGAAAAGTGGCAGCTTTCCCTGGCCAGTCACGCGCTCCTCTGGTTGGCCACTCTGACGAGGCAGCAGTTCTCAAAAGGCCGAGAAGAGTCCATCTACAGTGGTGGAGTGCAGCTTTGCTCCTCCAAGAGGGGCACAGAGCAGCAGCTGGAGTCGGCAGGCCGTGCCAGCCGGGGTCGGAGGTGATTCTGGGGAGCGCGGCTGTGGAGGCCAGCAGACCTGTGTGTTCCCAGCCACCATGAGGGAAGGTTTGTCCTGGTGTGTAGAGGTTTCCGCCTGTGGCAAACTGGCCTCTTTGCTTTGGCCCTGTGGTGAGGCAGCCTGTCACAGCAGAATCAAGCTGCTTGCATGCCCAGGTCTGAAGACAGGAAGAGGGAATTGAGGCCCCACTGCCCTCTTCAAGGGCGCATGGACATTCCTGGAAGCCCTCCCACCCCCACCCTAAACTGCCCATCACCTCCTACCAGCACCATGGGCTGAAGACGAGGCCTCAGTACAGCAGACACAGCGAGTACTCCAGACCCAAAGCAAGCCACTTGCTAACTAGAACCAGAGCGACAACATGGAGTCCAGGGGCGCACAGCCTAGCACACAGAAGCAGTTTGGAACCAGCTAATCGGGAGCTCCAGGGCGGCGGTCTCACTGCTCCGCCTTTCCTTCTCTGTGGGCATAATTAGTGATGGTATCACGAGACAAAGTATTGAAAGCCCCACATGTGCCAGGCACTCGATAGGCATGAGAACACATGTCCTCACAGCCTAGCTTGCTGCTGTATAATGTAACAAATGAGTTAAAGCCCTTTGACTTTCAGGCTCGCAGGAGTCAGGATGAATGGATGAGGAGGAAGGAGGCTAGGGTACTTTGATCTCGCTCTCTGCCTGTTGTCACCTTGTCCTTGCTGGTTTTTATAGCATGTTGTCAACTGCCTACACATGGGAAGATCCCCTCCTGCCTACACAAAGCCTCTGTCTTGCAACATTGAGCAGGATGGATGGATCTGTGGGTGGAAGGGAGGGTGGATGGATGGATGGATGGATGGATGGATGGAT
>NW_026586383.1:9725979-9726246 GCF_907164565.1 Psammomys obesus
GTGGGTGGGTGGGTGGATGGGTGGATGGATGGATGGGTGGGTGGATGGGTGGGCGGATGGGTGGGTGAATGAATGGATGGATGGATCGATGGGTGGGTGGATGGGTGGATGGATGGATGGATGGGTGGATGGGTGGATGGATGGGTGGGTGGATGGGTGGATGGATGGGTGGAAGGGCGAATGGATGGATGGGTGGGTGGTGGATGAATGAATGGATGGGTGGATGGATGGGTGGATGGGTGAATGAATGAATGGATGGGTGGGTGG
>NW_026586383.1:9726346-9759936 GCF_907164565.1 Psammomys obesus
AAAGCAAATGTCATAAACTGATGCTGTCTCTCAAGCAGGCTCTGAAGCGATCTTGTTTGGACTATAGAGATTTTAATTTTATTTCACTTGCTTGCAATAATGTAGCAGTCAGGAGGACTGGAGTAAGAGGGGATCTTGCCTTCTAGCTTCACTTTAAAAAGTGACATCAGTCAAATCCTTACTGTCTGGCATCCACTGGCTAGCCCCCGAAACAGCTGCTGTCTTTGGCAGGGATCACATTGTCCATTTTGCTACAGGCCAGACCAGGCCCTCTTATCCAACTTCACCTCTGACTGTGCCCTGGGTGGCCATTGCCTACCTCTCTGTCACAACCTCACGAGCAGAAGACAGCACCTCCCAGGTCTGATGTTAGCGCTTTCTCATTGAGCTCGCAGAGCTAGAGGGCATCTGCACGACTTAAATGTTCTGTGTTTGCGATGACCCCGAGACGGCATCATGAGTCCTGTTCTGTGGGTGAGCTAAGGGATATTCAGGGAGGTCCACATGTCTTCCATGACCCCAGGAAGCTAGTGGCAGAGCCAGGGCTGATGCGTCGAGCCAGCCAACCGCAGTGTTTCAAGCCCTAGGGCAGAAACGTAGCTTCATACGTTCCTGTAAGGACTTCAAGAGGGTAAACGCTCAGAAAAAAGGATTCTGAGAGCCTTGCGGAGGACGATGGAACCCGCACTCTCATGCGCTCACAGCAGCTGTGGCAAGATCAGTCCAGTCAGCATGTGGTGTGACTAACTGCCTCGCGCTCTCGTCTCCATGGTGACGGCATCCTCAAACTTCAAGCCCAAATCAGCCCTCCCAAAAGCTGCCTTTGTCAGGTGTATTGTGACAGCAGGGAGACAGGTAACCACAAGCCACCAGCCACACCTGACACTCAACTCTGATTGGCTCCAAATGGGTCACGTGCTCATCTGTGGCGCAGTCACGGCAGCCGGAGGGATGAGCTGTGGAGGGAGCGCATGCATCTGTCCATCCACAACAAAAGGCTTGGAAGGAGAAGTCGGGGGTGGGTCTGCGGAGGAACCCACAAATGTGTCCTGCAAGTGTCTTCTTGTTTAAAGTTGCTAAAGACAGCAAGCTGAACAAAGCTCCTCCTCTGGCCACGCAGTACTTTGGCCCCTTCTGTACTGTGGCCAAAGGGCCCCTCACCCACCTTTTCAAAGTCTTCCCTAAGGCGAGCAGCCAGTGGGAAGCCTTTGGCCTACTCATTATACAAGACGCGGAGGATGGGCATCTGCTCCTGTGGGTGACGAGAGCCCTGTTCTGAACGGAACCAAGTGAGGAAACGGTGGGACAATCTCAGATGAGATTCCAGCCACGGAACCGCCTTCCGCCAGGATTCCCAGCCATGGGACAGCCTCGAGCTCTGATCCCGGCCAAAGGCTCAAACTAGGACTGAATCCAATGCCAGGGTTCATTTGAGAAACAGTTCCAGAAGACCGTAGTAAGGTAGGCAAGGAGACAGCTACTGCAGACCGGCAATGGACAACTGTCACCTGGGCGTAGTGCCAGATGAGTCAACTGTGCTGGTGACCATAAGCTTCTCAGAGACATTCCCCATGACTTAGCAAAGCCATGGACTCTGTCCTTCCTCGTCCATCTGAAGGAGCAGCCCAACCACCTTCGTTTTGGCCAGGTCCCAAGTATTTGTGGGTGCTCCAAGTGCACCCTAGGGTCATGCAACATGACTCCTCTCTGAGAGAAAGGAGATGTTTGTTTGAGTGGATCACGGGTAAACTCCAATTGGCAGATGTTACTAAAGTAGGCAGCCCTCTGTCTCCACAGGCATCCGGAGGGAAGAGACCTCTATTCATTTACTAAAGTAGGCAGCCCTCTGTCTCCACAGGCATCCGGAGGGAAGAGACCTCTATTCGCTCTCAGGGACCACCACTGCTTTCAGCAGCAGGTGACGCGCAACCTGGCTGAAAGTGGCCCCAGACTAAGACATGTCACTGTCACACACGTGGAAATGAGACGCGGGGCTGAGAGCGACGCATGCAGAGTGTCTGTGTTCACCATGAGCCAGGGCATCCCATCCCCACTCCTGTGGGCACATGTGTATGGTGTTGTTCATGAAGCTTACACTGAGGCTATGGGAGAGGAAAAATGTTTTCAGGACTGATTGGGAAGGGAGGAGAAGGAGGAGGAAGAGAAGAAAGGAAAGGAGGAAGAGAAGGAGGAGATGGGAAGGGGTTTAAGGCAAGGGGATGGAGCAAGAGCATGAGCAACACATGACTATTTATTTATTTATTTATTTATTTATTTATTTATTTATTACGATTCCACAACAAAGCCCACTAGTGCTTTGCACACTAATCTAAAAAACAAATAATTGAAAAAGTTTATATATCACAAATTTGACCCCCAAACTCACAGGTTGCCTTTGGGGGTGGGTACATTGTGAGATAATTAGGGTTACACAAGCGAATAAGGGTGAGGCCCCTCTGATAGGATTAGTGGCTTTACAGGGAGACACAAGAGAGCTGACTTTGTAGCTTGTGTCAAGAACCAAGAGTTGAAAGACGCAGACACAACAAAAACAAAAACAAACCTCTAACTGTGTAGCCACTGGCTAATTAACTGAGGAAGGTTTATAAACAGGCCCACATCAACCCTGGGAAATTAGGGGTCCTGGGCATATACTGAGTACCTACAATGCCAAGATGAGTACCATGCCAACTCCACTGGTAAATATTATATTATATTAATTATATTATATTATATTACATTATATTATATTATATTATATTATATGACATAATATGTATTATATATATTTTAGTTGCATAAGCAGTATAGTCTGCCAGACACTTTCGTGTGTGCAGTCTTAATTATTAAATGTAGCCGCATTCACCCAGCACAACCACAGACGTCTCTAGCACTTCTGCCTCTCTGTCCACTGACACTAATTCCCACTTCTCTGTAACAGGGAGGGTAGCTGGACTCTCCAGTCTTTTCAGAAGATGGCCAGGCCTACTTTCCACTTCTTACATAAGCTGACGCTTGGTTCACTCATTCAAACATCTTTCCCTCCGTCCCTTCAAGCCGGTGAGGCTGTGCCTGGACTGCAGAGGTTGCCTGCTGTTGCCTGGTATGAACGAAAGGGAGAGAGAGAAGCACAAAGCCCCTTCTGCGGCCCTGAGCTGCACGGGCTGTGGGAGAGCCTCTAGGAGGACAAAGCTCCCTTACTCCAGGTTTACGCTCAAGCCCGGCTGCTGCATGTCCTTCAGTGCTGGTGTGTGAAGCAGTGAGCACACTCTGAGCCCCTGACACAGCCAAGGACGGGCTTCAGGAAGGCACTATCCCGTCGACATCCTGGGAAACAGAGGCGTCTGGGGATGTCCCTGACTCGGCTTTTTCCTGCACTATCGCTTTATGGTACCCTGCCTTCTTCTCCCAGCATGGCTTGCTTATCAGAGGCTAGGTCACGAACGTACATTTCACTTCTCTATCTGTGTGTGGGGGGCAGGGAAGCCATGTGGCCCCTCAGTGTTGTCCAGGGGACCATGGGGCTGCATGGGTGTCCAGCTGACACAACTCAGGTCGCCCTGAGTGGTTCCCAAAACCTCAGTGATGTCTCAGGCCAGAGAATTCTTTGATGTGGGAGTGGTCATGTGCATCCATGTGCACTGCGCATTGTGGGAAATTAAACCGCATCTCCTGCCTCTATCCATCAGTGGCAGGAGCAGTCCCCACCCAGCAAGCTGTGCTGGACCAAACATCTCCTGTGGGTATGATTTACTAGCTTACCAAAATAACCTACTTAAATCTGAATTTCATATAACTGCTTGTCGGGTGTTTTTGCTATAAAGCATGTCCATTATAATAATTGAGGCACACTTTACTAAAAGTGTGTTCACTGTTGGGGCCCTGGGGGTATAGTCTAGTGGTAGGGCCTTGCCTGTGATGTTAAGACCTTGTGGATCCATCCTCATCATCATATCTCTATATAAGGAATAATTATAAATTAATTATGTAATTATTTATGCATAATATGTAATTATATATTCTAAATTTATTTTCTATATTTTAGAATATATGAACTATATAAAATGGAGAATATATAAAATAAATTTTAGAATATATATGTATGTATATCCTAAAATAGAAACTTAACCCAGAAACTGAAATTTTCTGTTAAAATTGTGGGGGAAGGTTGGGGGGAGGAATTCACCTCAACCAAGAACCATTGATCTGTGGTTAAGAGTTCTGGCTGCTCTTGCAGAGGAGCAGGGTTCAAGTCCCAGCACCCATGCATGTTTCACAACACCTATAACTCCAGTTCCAGAGACTTAGATGTCATCTTCTGGCTTCTGAAGGCCCTCCACTCATGTGTACACACACACACACACACACATACACACACACACACACACAGGATTTGAAACCTAAAAATAAATCTAAAACAGAACAAAGCAGAACTGCTAAGCTAGGGCAACCAATCATTACAGTTCCCCAAGAACTTTCCTGGTTTGGGACTTTGGGGAACTTGGCTACTTTGCAAGTCTGTCCAACCTTTCCATAGTGTGACAGGCAGACGTTTTCAGCCACAGAGTCCATACTCCAAACAGTGCAGATGACTTACAAAAAAAAAGGAAAAAAAAAATCTCAATGTCTTCAGTAGGTTTACAGTTTTGTGTTGGGCTGTCCTCATCTTGGGGTGCATGTTTCCCTGGAGCCCCAGGTTAGACACACCCAAGAGGGCTTCTCCTTGATGGTTTGTGTTTCCTTCGACTTGATTGCTGGCAGGTGTGTGTTCACGAGTGGGAGAGGGAGGAGAGGCCCACTGGAAATCTGACGGGAATGGATCTCTAAGAAGTTGCTAGGTTGCCCTGGTTTTGCTGAATTCTTGACTTTCAGTCACCACTGAAGCATCACCACCAACAGCTGGAGTTGGTCTGCAGAGACACCGTGGATTTTGAGAGTCTGGGCTCACCGCCCGGGGGTCTATCTTAAACAGCCTGACACCCAAAGCTAACAGGGTATCCTCACCAGCAGGAGGCTGCTTCTGCACTTCGGTTTTCCCTGCACATCTTCAGGTGGATTTTCTGTGGGTAGACATTGCCTTAACTCAGATTTGTGTTGGCTGTGTCCAGGGCTGTTAGCAGTAACACTGGTTCTGTCCTCCCTGTCACTGTAGGTTGGTCAAGATTGCCAAAGGAGGCAGCAAAATGGAGGGTAAGCCAGACAATTCTTCCTTCTCACTTTGTATGCAGATGGAATAAAGAGTTCTCCATGAACCTCGAGGTGAGACTGTTCCAAGATCATCTTACACACCACGGCTGTGAGGGACTTGATAAGCGGTTAAGGGGGATTCTGGGAATGCCCCGTAACTCCCAGTAAGGTTTCTGAGAGCCTCTCCAGGTGTCTGAGGTGAACACTGTGGAGGGCTGGAGCCACCCAATGTCAGCGCAGCAGCTGGATCCTAACCATGTACCCAGAGCCTGATGGTGACTAGAGTGTCTCAGGCTGTTCTCTTGTGGATGGTGTCATGGCAAAGGGGAAAGGGACAGGGAAGGGACAGAAAAGGACAAAGACCCACAAAATTCATGTAGATCATGTCAAGGGGTTTAGCTACTGTAGAGGCTGCTGGATTCATGACGTGGATTAAAAGGAGCAGGTGTCTGTTCCTTCTTTGGAAGAGATGTCACTGTGTCTGCTGGCATTTCACTGATTTTAGAGTTAAAGGTCAGTGGCCTTCTTCTCTGGCTTCAGTTATGTTTGAGTTTCTGCCTCTTCAAGCATGAAGAACAAAGGCCCCTCATGGTCACTTGCCCCTGGTCCTCAATACCCTAAGAGGACCCTCAACCCTTCCTGTAAGATTCCCAGGGCCAGAAACACTCCAGAATCCAGGATGCATTATGGAAGGTTAATTGGTACATGGACCATGTCATGTGTAAGTCCTCCGTGGGCTCTGAGAAATCTCTTAAGCAACGGCATTAATATCTAGGAGCCGTAGGTGTGTACGGCCACAGCATGAACTCAGCAGCACCCCTCAACAGCCTCTCCCCAGCTCAGCTAAACGACACTGTCAGGTCAGAATACCCTGTTCTGATCACAACCAATTTCTGGTTTTTAAATTTGTATTAGTTATTTTTCTCATTGCTGGAACAATGTATCTGATAAAAAGCAATGTAAGAAGATGAGGGTTGTTTTTGGCTCCTCGAGGGGCTGAGGAAGGCATGGCGGCAGGAATGCGAGACTTCTGGCCACATTGCACACACAGACAGAGGTGGAGAGACGTGAGGGCTTGGCTGGGCTGACTTCTTCCCTTGTTTGTTTTTCTCCTCCCCCTCTTCCTCCTACTGCGGTCTGAAACCCCAGCTGTAGCGGTCTGAAGGAGAAATGTCCCCACACGCCCCTGTATTTAACACTTGGTCCCATTGGCGGCGCTGTTTGGGAAGGCTGTGGGAGGCTAGGGGCGGGGCCTCCCTGGAGGAAGTGCGTCACGGGGTGGGCTCCGAGGTTTTACAGGCTCAGCCCACTTCCTGCTCTAGCTGCGGGGCCTTGTGTGCCTGTTGTCCTGCGCCGGTCTGTGTCCTCTGGAACTGTAAGCCAAAATAAACCCTGTCCTCTCCTATTGCAGCAACAGGAGGGCGGAATGGTGCCGCCACTTTTGGGGAGACTTCTGATCTCGGCTAACCTGATCCACAAGCTCCCTTGTACGCATGCCCATGGGCGGCCCTTCTAAGATTCTAGATCCTCTCAAATTGACAGTTGATATTAATCATCACAGAGTTGTTGAGTCTCGAGATCAGGGCTAAAAGATAGTGATCCAGAGAGACATATTTTATCATCAATATATGAACGTTTGGAATGGAGTGACTCCCAGCCCTCACCCTGGGTGAGCCCCTCACCATTTCCCTTTATAAGAGTAGGGATGGTTGGAGGCAGCTTCTGAGCAGTGGTTCTCAACTTCCTAATGCTGTGGCCCTTTCGTACAGTTCCTCATGACCCCCAACCATAAAATTGTTTTATTGCCACTTTATAACTAATTTTGCTACTGTTATGGATCATAACAAATATCTGTGTTTTCCGATGGTCTTAAATGGCCCTTGTGAAAGGGTCACTGGACCCCAGAGGGGTTGCGACCCACAGGTTGAGAACCACTATTGTGGATCCCCAAGAGCCTGAGACTGGCTGTGAGGTCATGGGAAGGACAGCCCTTGTGAGGCCTAGAAGCCAGGCAGCAGCTGGAGCCGCCAGCCTGGAGGGCCTAACAGCTCCCTGGAGTCTATGTCAGCTGTTGCATCTTAGACGCAGAGCTGAGGTCAGAAGACTCAGCCGAGAGTGGAAGGGTGAGAGGTCTGACCAGCCTCCTTGGGGCTGGCATAGGAACAGGTTTGGGAGATTAGATGGGTAAGCACAGACTGGACAGGGCTGGCCTTCAAAGGTGTCCGTGAAAGGCACATTCATTGCCTGTTCCCATGTTCTGGCTCTCCTCACATGAGTGGACTTGGTCATCAGCTCAGCCGAAGGCAGCCTGGCTCTTCCCCCAGCTCTGTCTGAGTGGGTATCCAGGAGGAGCACCTTCCCATATTCTGTGGCCTCTCATCCATCAGTTACTCAAAAGCCAAGTGACCTGGTCTGCCCGAGTCAGCCACGGCACAGTGTCGTGAGAAAGCAGACCAGCGTGGCTCACTTCGTCCACAGTCCACCTTAAATCTTAGTTCCTCCTTCCTTCCCGGCAGAATGAATCAGGATGAGGTCCTGTTACCCACAGTCCCCCAAATCGGGGCATTTGCACGGCGGAGGGGGAGTACCTCCAGGCAAGAAGGCTTGCATGGTGTCCCTCACCCAAGTTCTGAACAGCACAGTTGACTGAACACAAGTCCCTCAGCGTGTGCTCCCAGAGCTCTAGGACAGTGCTGCACGCAGCGCAAAAATGACAGAAACAACATCAGCAACAGAGACTTTGCAGGGAAGAAACTGCCAGGCGTCCGACACGGAGCACCTGACTAACAACTACGTGGAGTTTGGTATTGGCCCAACCCTTGACCTCAGTCTACCTGTGATTGGAGAACTTCCTCCTTGAACAGTAACTTGTGGTTGGCTTGTTTCTCTCTGCCTCGGAGACTCCACATCAGGCCTGTGCAGGACAAGGCAAGTAAGTCCCTCCCCATTCCCACGAAAACTTCCATGGCTGAGCTCTCCAAGGGTACAGAGCCATGGTAGTGTTCCTACCTTTTCTCCTTTAGACAGCCCTGGAGGCATCTGTCTGTGCCCATCTTGGCCGTACAGAGCAGAAAGTGGGTCCCACTGCCAGCAGCAGTAACCCACAATGCACCCAGAGTCTCTGTTTCTCCTTCCCTGTTCTTCCTTCCTGTTCCCTGGCTTCTGCTTTCTGGGGTCACATTCCAATGGTATGCTCCAACCAAAGCCTTTCACCAGGGAGGTCAGATCAGCCCAAGACTCATCCACACCTCCTCCGCTTACAGCTAAGCGGCTGATGGTCACTGCTCCGCGTAAGGGGATGAATTGCTGAACCTGAAGCTGGGATGGAAGGAAAACAATACCAGCCAATTAAAAGCTTCATGTTTTCTGGACTGGGGAGGGGCTCGGTGATAAGAGTGCCTGCTACATAATTATGAGGACTGGGGTTTGGGCCCCCAGCAGCCACATAAAAAACTGGGCATGGCCACATCTCAGGAGAGCAAGAGAGGGAAAGAGGAAGGCACCAATGTTCTCTGGTCTCTGTGTGCATGCACACATGAATTACATGCACACACACACACTGAAGATCTGTGTGTGTGTGTGTGTGTGTGTGTACTCACAAATGTACAGGAATGTTAATTTAGAACATGGCTGTTCTGGCAAGAGATCACATCCAAAGACCTTTTAGGTCTGTGTCATCTGGCTGGAATACAAACAATACAATACAAATCCAGGAGACAGAGGCAAGCAGATCCGAGTTCAAGGCCAGTCTGGTATAGAGCAAGTTTCAGGTAAAAAAGTTTAGGTCCAGGTGTGGTGGTTACACACCTTTAATCCCAAACAATGAAGGTAAAGTTAGGTTGTAGAAGGAAGCAGCCATGTTTGAAACTGATGTCTAAGTAAGTGGCAGAAAAAGTGATGAATCAGAGAAAGACTTGACAGAATAGGATACGCCCCACTCTCATGAGAAGAGGGAGGAAACAGAAGCTACTTAAAGGGCAATGCAGAGAGAGAAAGAGAGAACAGTTTTACCAGGACAGTAAAAACCAGGTTACAGAAAGAGAATTTAGGTGAAGACCAAATGAGCCAGAAAATGAGAAGGAGCCAAGAGATTAGAGCAGAATGCTAGTTAGTTTGAGGCCAAACAGAGCAATTTAGAAAAGCTGAGAGAAAAGCTGGATTGAATAAGTCAGCTGGGAGAGAAGTTTGCACCAGGACAGCTGAGTTGAACCAGCCAGCCCAGAGCTCAGAAAGAACAAGAAAGGGTGAGCTTATTCAGCAGTGAGTCTCAGAGGTTGAAAACATTCTAGAGCTAGTTTAGATTGTATGGAGGTCAGAAGCTTCCAGGACTAGGCCTAGGTCAGCAGAGTGAGGCAATGAGCCTCCAAGACAACAGTTGAATCAGGTGAATAAAAGTTACTTTTACGTGCGCACACACACACACACACACACACACACACACACACACAGAATAAAGAGAGAAGGAAGGAAGGGGTGGGGGGCGGAAGGGAATGAAAAAAGAAGGAAGGAAGGAAATTTTCCTTAAAAGAAACCAGAGAAAAGAGGATGTTGCGGCCAGCCGTTTCATGCGCCGCCCTGAAGGGCAGCTAACGTCCTTATGCGGATGGTCTGGGTAGGCCCGGGGCTGACATGGCTATGGTTTCCCAATGCACTGGAGATTCCTGGGGGCACAAGCAGCCCTGTAGCCCGGTAAGCTGCTGCTCACAGGGCACACAGTAGGGCTCCTTTCAGCTAGGGGATCCAGGACCAGACTGAGCGGAACCATCCAGGGCTTGAAGGCCTTTCCTGGGTGATGGGCCAGTTCCTCCTGGAAGGTCTCAGGCCTGGCTGGCAGAGACAGTATGCCACAAATGACTCAGCTAGGAGGTGGGGTAACTGTAGGCTGGTCAGGCGCAGCTGCAGGAGACTGCCCACACACCAGAGGGTCCACCACGGAGCCTCCACCACAGCCACCGGCTCCTGCAGCAGACCTGCAGTTGTCAGAGTGAGGCGACAGTGTGGTGGCCTGACTCATAGGCTTGTTTCCTGGAGACTTCCAAAAATACCTGCCATGGAATTCTCAGAAGGTCACGCTGACAGTCCTGGAGAGCTCATTTGTCTATACATGATGAGGCCCACGAGATCTGGATACAATAGCCTACATTTTAAAAATATATCTAGTGTCTTAGGTCCTTTCTTTGTTGCTGTAACAAGATGTCTGACAAAAACGTAAAGAAGGCGGGGTTTGCCTGGGCTCACGGTCTGAGGGGCTGCCCGCCAAGACGGCAGGATTGTGAGGCAGTAGGCCACATCCACAGTCAGGCAGCAGGGAGATGGACGCTGTTGCCCTCAGCTCACAGGATGACGTCAGTCGCTTTCAGGGTGTGCCCTCCCACCTCAGTCAACCCAGTCTGGAAACTCTCTCACAGGCATGCCCAGAGCTGTGTCTTCAGGCGATTCTACATCCTGTCAGGCTGATTGGCTCTCAGGGTTGACCACCATTTCCTCATTTGTCAGCATCACCGTGATCTCAGAAGCCAGGCTGTGGGTGCTCAGACCTCTGCCCTTCTCCCCTGGGCTGTGGCATGTCTATAAGGCAGAGGCAGAATGCAGGGATATTTGCCCAGAGATTTCAGTGAGTTGTGTGAGTTCAGTGAGGTGTCATCATAGAGCAGAAAGTTTGAAACCTGATAGACAGCTCTGTCCTCAGCTGAAGCCTCTGGTGAGTGCCAGTCACTTTCAATGCCACGTCTCAATGCCATTTCTATTTGCCAAGTTGTGTGTTTCATTTGTTTTATGTTTTATGTCTTCAATATATTTAAATTTTCTCTTCATACTGTTTTTTATAGATGGGTGTTTTGCCCAAATGTATGTCTGAGAACCACATGTGTATCACGTGTTCTTGGAGGCCAGCAGAGGGCGTCAGATCCTGGAACTGGAGTTTCAGTCGGTTGTGAGCCAGCACGTGAGTGCTGGGAACTGAGCCCAAGTCCTCTGGGAGAGCAGCCAGTGCTCTTAACCACTGGGCCACCTCTCCAGCCCAGGTTCTGCATTTCATACACCTTCATTGCTTTGGCCCCTCTTCTATTTGAAGACCCCCAAAATGTCAGGACCCAACTTCCAGGAGCCTTGGCAACCTGGGCACAGGCTAGAGTTGAACCACCAACTCCTGAGAATACAGGCTAGAGCTGAATACAGCAACACTGGCTGTGGCTCATAGAACTAATGGAGCTCCCCCCACATCCCTGTCAGTTCACACTGACGTTGCAGAGACAGCAGCGGTGACAGCCAGGGTCCAGCGACCTAAGCAGTAGAAGTTTCTCCAGACCCTTTGACATGTGACTGTGGGAGTTGCTCCTGGGCTCCTGTCTCCCACCTCAGCCCCCACATCCTCTCCCTCGGGCTCTTTCCTGCTTCAGTCAGCTGGCGTTGGGTTCGTATGCTGCAGCCGACCCAGCCAGCCACGTTGCCATCAGCTGCGGTGCTGTGCACATGAGCCGCAGCCTGCAGCTCACCAGCCTCTGGCCATGAGTATTCCCTGCAGCCTCCAGCCGGCCTGGACTCGCCATTCCGAGGCCAGTGCAGCCGGGATGGCAAAGCTCTCACGGCTTGTTACAAGCTCCCCCAGCCTAGTTGGCACAGCAGCAGTGTGAGGACACGCGTGGGAAGCCACATCTCCTTCACCAGCTCCTGGAGCCTCCAAATCATGGAAGGTGGACCAGGGAGGTGGCTCTGTAGATAAGCCACCTACTAAGTTCAAACTGGCAGGTGGAACACACCATGCCAAGCCAGATTCGTGAGATGGACCCAAGGCAAGAAAGCCCCAGAGAGTTCACAGTCCAGTTAGTCTGGCATACTGGTGAATGAACAAGAGACCCTGTCCTGACATAGAAGGCAAGACCTGACCCCTAAAGCTGTCCTCTGACCTCTCCACACGCACTGTGGCATGTACACACACGTATGAACAGGCACACACACACGCACACAGACACACACACACACAGAATAACCCAAGGGCATGAACTATGCCCATGGCTGTTCTGACTGCTTCTCAGCCATGTCATACCCAGCCTCCATCACCAACACACATGGCCACCTGCGCAGGTAGACCAACTCAGACTTCCTTTAGCTGGCTGGACATGCTGAGTACTGAGGTCTGCCGAGTCATCCACCAAGAGAGACTCAGGAGTGACCGCTTCCTCCAGAAAGCCTTTCCTCCCACACAGGGAAGAGCTCTGAGTTCTCAGGGCACATGTTTATCAACAGAAAATTTTAATTGCTAATTAATTTATCCTGGTAGATCTGTCCCTTGATTCTCTGGCTCTGGGAACCATGTTTGGCTCAATGTCTGCTGTGTCACTGAAGGAGTAGCAACATGGCTGGGTTTGGCTGTTTGGTTTTTGTCAACTCAACCCAAGGTGAAATCATCTGGGAAGAGGGAGCCTCAGCTCACGAATTGCCTCCATCCTATTGGCCTGCGGGAAAGCCTATGGGACCTTTCCTTGACTGATGGTTCATGTAGGAAGGCCCAGCCCACTGTGGGTGGCCCCATCCCTGGACAGGTGGTCCTGGGTCAAATAAGAAAGCAGGTGAGCCAGTCGCTAGGAGCGCACACCTTTAATCCCAGCGCTTGGGAGGCAGAGGCAGGCGGATCTCTGAGTTTGAGGCCAGCCTGGTGTACAGAGTGAGTTCCAGGACAGTCAGAGCTGCACAGAGGAACAGAACAAAAAGAAAGCAGGCTGAGCAAGCCACGTAGTACAAGCCAGGAAGCAGCATTTCTCCATGGCCTCTACCTCAGTTCTCCCTGGCTACCCTTGTGAAATGTGATCTGTGAGCCAAATAACAACACCCTCCCCCACAGCTTTTGTCAGAATGTTCTATCGAAGCAACTGAACTCAAACCCATAGGAGTTGTTCTCTGCAGTCCCTTCCTCCCTAGTTCTCCTCAGCCTAAGAGCAGCACATAAGGGTTCCCGTTATCAAAGCTGTGTCTCACCAGCAGTTCTTGCTGCTGCTTTCTTTATGACAGCCATTCCGATGGAACCTTGATGTAGGTTTAACCTTAATGCATTTCTCGTTGCTGAGGATGTTAAACGTATTTTCATATGTTTATTGGCCTTTTGTGCTTCATCTTCTGTGATTCATTCTCTCTCTCATTGATTGTGTTGTTTCAAGCTTTGGTGTTCAGTTTTTTAGTTCTTCATACAATCTAGACGTTTCTCTTGGATATAAAGCTTGCAAAAATTTCCTCTCATTCTGTGGTCAGTCCCACTCTGTTGCTTCTTGGGCTGTTTAACTTATGTGATCCTACTTATCGATTCCTATTATTTTTGAGCTATTGGGTTCCTTTTCAGAAAGTCTGTGCCAATGCCTGTTTGCCTGTGTCCAAGGAGAGACATTTTTCTGTGTGTAGTGTTCCCAGTGCCATTTGTTGACTAGGCCGTCCTTTCTTCATGGTTTGTTTTGGCATTGTCTAGTTTCCTTTTTGCTGCTGAGATAAAACAGTGACCAAAAACAACCTGTGGGAGAAAAGGGTTTATTTGGCTTTCTGGTTGCAGTCCATCATCAAGGGAAGCAGAGGTGGGAGCTCATTAACCACAGGCCAATCTGAGAGAGGCAGTTCCTCAGCTGAGCCTCCCTTCCCAGGTGACTCTATTTGTGTCAAGCTGAGAAAACCTAACCAGCACGGGCACCCTTGTCAACCAGGTGGCCATGCTCCATGGGCTTATATCCGGGTCCTCTACTTGACTCCATCCAGCTGTCTGCTTTGGTCCTGATGGCAGACTGCCTTGTCAGTACGGTTCTGCAGTCTAAAGAGATAAGGCTTGGAAATGGCTCTGGCAGAACTCTTCCTGCTTAGGTTTCTTTTGGCATCTGGGATCTTCCGTAGTTTGGTGTGAATTTTAGGATGTTATTTAGTGTTGAGGAAGAATGTTTTTGGAGTTTTGTGAGGGATTATGGTGAACCTGTGAACCGCTTTTGGTAGTTGGCCATCCCTCCTTTAAGCAGAGTAATCCAGGACTGCGGATTGGTTCTACCTGAGTTGACAAGGTGGGCTGGCAGCCTACATCCAGTGTGAATGAAAGCTCCCAAAGCCAGTTTGGGATTATCACCATCTTTAGTCACTCGGAGTGGTATCCAGTGTTTCCACAGACCTCAAGAGAGGCCAGACCAGACTACTCATCTCACTTTCTAAGGGTTCCTGATCCAGCGTATCTCCAGACATGGATCCAGCTCTTCCATTTCTAAGGAGAACAGGTGAAACTAGAAAAAGACACCAACACCCACTCCCAGTACCGTGCAGGATGCGTATGGAAGAGGCAGGCAGAGGTGTGTGTGGATGGTCTCTGGTCAGCGTCTAGGCAGTTTGGAGTAACCTGTCCCTTTATTCACCAGCCCTCCCTTCTCACAGCATCTGAGTCTCACCCATCCCAATATACAAGCCCCAGCATCTCCACTTACCACCTTCCATCCCCTCTGCCCACCTCTTTCTGTAGCTGGCGTTTGCTACTTTGTGAGTTCTTTTTCTCTCTTCCACCCTTTTCTGCCCTTCCAACCCTCCAACACTAGGTCAGTCAGAGAGAAGGGATAGAGGAGAAAGGGGGCGTCATTATTGTTGGACTACTTCCTGTTGAGGAGGGGCATCAGGTTCCTTGGAGCGAGCTTGGTCTTCACGGTCAGTATATTGTTCCTTCTTTCTGCTCGACCGCTTGAAAAACCCCAACAAACAGCATCCACCAACCAGCCAACAACAGCAACACCCCCTCCCCGCTAGCATTTCTATATCCTCTGAAAAGCTCCCAGAATTTCAAATGTCACACACTCAAAGAAACTATCTGCAGCCAGCAGAACCACGCCTCTGCTAGAGCACAAGGCAAATCATAGTCAACCACTGTGATGCTTCTCCCTACTCCTGGGATTAAAACAACATATTCCCATAACATTTCTGTATTTCTTTTTAAGAAACAAAATTACACAATTATCACTACATCTTCCCCTGATCTCTCTTGTAGGAAGTGAAGTGTCAGAGATTGCAAGGGCTTAGGTGGGCTTGTGTCTGTCACTCAACAGGTTGTGTAAACTTCCAGCGTATTCATCTGCAAAGTGGGATCCCTGGCACTTATTTTATAAAGATGGTGATGAGGTGGCCATCCCAGCACTGTAAGCTACACCCATGGAAGATGAGTCCTGCCGTGGTAGTCCACCAGCTTGAGGCTCACAGTACAGGCAGCAGCCCTGGAGGTTAGCACTAGTAAGAGAAGGGGGAGAGAGCAGTAGGTGGATAGGTAAAAATGCCAGGAATGGAAGCGACTGGGTTCTTAGCTGCAGCAGTAATTCTGCCAGGCTTGGAGAAGAGGCCCCTGGCCCACAGCTGTCATGGAGTCTGAAGAAACCATCAGTTAGCATCAAGGCAGCCAATCCCTCCCTCTCCCCACATTTCAGTCATAAACAAGATCAATGCTGAGCTATGAATGTGCCCTTTATCCAGAGGCTCCTGGGGCAGGGAAGACGGAGTGCAAACATCAGGTTCACACTGACTTCTGAGGGAATTCGTAAGGCACTGAGGACAAGCAACGCATCTGTGAATCACACCCCCATTAATAATTGGTCTACTTGGTGATGCTGCATCATCAAAACCACGGACTCCATTTGGAGTCAAGCCAGTGTCCACATGCAGGCCCTGCACTCGGGACAGTCGGAGGTGCGCTGGTCTGAAGCCAGCCTGGGCTACATCATGAGTCGGGAGCTCAGGAAATCCTGCTGTTCACGCCACCTTCAAGTGGGACAGACGGCCCGGAGGGTCCAGCAGTGTGAGCTGCTGTAGGTCTGCCCTGCTGCATGACTCTGGGCTTTCAAAGCCAGTTAAGGTTGCAAAAGTAAATGTGCCATTATTAGTCTTTCGCCGTGGGTTTCTCCCTGCCCTAAATCTCGATTTTCCTGTTTGTCCAACATTCTTCACGTGGACTCATCTGTGCACTCAACCGCCTTGTTTTCCAGGCTGTTTTCACAGCCTCTCTGATCTTCCGTCGCCATCTCCTTTGAAACAGAGCCATTGTTTATGTCTAGGGAAAATTCTAGGTTCTTTCTCCCTCCCCCCGCCACCAAAGCTAGGGGCTTGGGGAATATTATGGGAGCTAATGATTACAGGCAGAAGGTTACTATGTAGTTCAAATGCTGACTTCTGTGCCCACCATATCTGGTTACAATCCTTGTTCTGAGAATCTCCTATCTCAACGTCGTGTTAACCCTGCTGCACACTAGTCCCCTGATATGCCAATAAAGCAGCTTACAGCCAATTGCTGAGCAGAGGAGAGAATAGGCTGGACTTCCTGTTAGAAGTTAGGAGTTAGAGGAAGAAACGGGGATTGACCCACAGAAGAGGTCCAGGAGACATCAAAAGAGGAGCTGGAGCAGAGAAAGCTACAAAGTGCAGGTATCTCCAGGATGCTCGCTGGTAGGAAACCAAATTAGCTTAGAGGGGTAAGAATAGAGTAATAACTGCTCAGTTATTGTGTTGTGAAGCTTATTGTTAAACAAAAGAGTCTCATTATTTGTGTGATAGCTGGGTTAAGAGAGAAACTGAGAAATAAACACAGTTTTATAAAAATAAGTTAACAAAAGATAAAGTTTTGTGTAAACAAAAGAGATCAAAATTCTAGCCTTTCTAGAAGCCACCAGACAGAAGTGACTCACTCCCTCTGTCCAGAGTTAAATTATTCTGCCCAAAAAATATGAGTCAGTAACTTTCTCTTTCTCTGCATGTTAGAAGATGGAAGTTGATTTATTTTTTTAATTCTTTATTAATTACACTTTATTCACTTTGTATCCCTCCTGTGGTTCCCTCCCTCCTCCCGTCCCAATACCTCCCTTCCTCCCCCCTCTGCACACAGGCCCCTCCCCAAGTTTACTGATAGGGGAGGTCTTCTTTTCCTTCCTTCTGATCCTAGTCAATTAGGTCTCATCAGGAGTGGCTGCACTGTCTTCTTCTATGGCCTGGTAAGGCTGCTCCCCCCTCAGGGGGAGGTGATCAAAGAGCAGGCCAATCAGTTTATGTCAGAGGAAGTTGATTTATTTTACTTGTGTGTTCTCTCTCTCTCTCTCTCTCTCTCTCTCTCTGCTTTCACATTGTGTCCTCCAGAGAACATCTTAGGTATCTGAATTGGGACAACAGTTGCCATTGGGGGTGGGGGACCCTCTCCAAAGTGAAGAGAGAAAGCTTTAAACTGAAAAAAAAGGTTACTGCCTTGAGCATCGCTCCATAAAATGCTCTTACCACCTGTGGTGCTGCTTCTCAGCGCCACAGGAGGAGGAAGAGAAGAGAAAGGGGGGGGGAGGGTTATTCTGTTGAACTAGGTGTGGTAATGAATGCCTGTCAATCCCAGCAGGTGGGTCACCAGTCCAGGCTAGCCCAGGCTCCAGGACAGCCCAGGCTCCAGGATAGCCCAGGCTAGATGGTGAGACCCTGTGTTGAGAGCAAAGCAGAACCCTGCAGTGACAGGATGGACAAGGACATCCCCCAGGACAATCCTCTTTTCACTGGTCAGCACACAGATGTCCACTAACTCTGGAGTTAGGGAAGATGTTTGATGGGAGAAGCTGGGTGTTGTCTGTGGGCATGGCTCATCTGTAACCCACTCCTTTCCCAATTGATCGGGTGATAAGATTGGGTCCAGTTTCTACCGTCAGGTTGTGCTGAGACTATTACCTCTGGTGCTGTGTGGTCCCTCCTCATGACCCTCATGTCCTCAGAAATTTGCTACTTCATTCTCTTGGTCCTAGACAATGCCAGCAGGTAGTGTTACAACAAATAGCTGTAGAAAACAAAACCACTGAAAGCTGCAGATAATACGGAAATCTGAATTACAAATTTAGTGCATCTCTGCCCCGCCAGTGCTGGAGAGCATACCAGCCTGCCGACGCAGCAGGGCGCATGAACTAAGCGTTTGAAGAGGAAGCTCAGTGGTGTATAGCTGGCTGCTCTCCCAGGAAACCTAGGTGTTATTCCCAGAAGCAGAATTGTAGCTTTTGACTTCTACTTCTGGTTCCATTGGTACTGAGCATGCACATGATGCATATACATATGTGTAGACAACACAGCCATACCATAGAGTATAAATAAGTAAAGAAATAATAAAATGTGTTTATTGTATGCCGGCAGGCAGGTATGCATTAAGCATCTACTGTGTGCCGGAAATTTTGCTGAGTTTCTTTTTGGCGAGATATCATTTTTCCTTTTTGACTAAACTCAAAAGAAACTAAATAATTTTAGCACATTCTTTGTTGGGAGCATTTCAAACTCTGATCTGCCTTCTTGGACAAATCAGAGTCTGGAATGGATTCCAGAGCATCATGGGAGCCTGAGGACCTCCCCTAGAATATCCCCGACAGGCCAAGGAAGGAAGGGGAGGAAAGGAAGGCAGGAGAAATGTGCCAGGAGAAGAGGTGAGGGCAAAAGGAAACAGGAGGCGCCTGGGCCGTGGCCAAGCAGTGTTTGTAGACATGCAACTTCCCAGCCCATAGCATCGAGGGAGAAAGTCCCCTCTGGATGCTCAGGAGAGAAACAGCAAGCACAAGGAGCAGCTGGGCTCAGCCACCGTGTTTCTGTGACGGCAGGACAACGACCAGGAACAATGCACGGGAAGATGCCAGGAAGTGGATAACTTATCACAACTTCCGTGTTTAGAGGAGGAGATGAGTCATGAATGGAGGAAATGTGAAGTCTCCTTCCTTTAATTCATTATTAAAGTGTCACCAAGCTGTCAGCCAGGGTTCTCCCAAGAAAAGAACCAATAAGATAAATGCTACGAAGCTTGAATTATTAGACTGAATTGCATAAGAGGGTTGGAGAGTCCCAGCAGTGGTTGTGTGCACACAGAAGGATAAGAGTCAACAGCTGCCCGGTTCACGAGGCTGCATGTTTCAGCCATCCTGACCTGGTGTTAAAGGCTGGAGGACCCCAAAGAGCCAGCAGTCTTCAGTCTGTGTTAGCAAGCCAAAGACACTGGAGTCTGAGGTCAGCGAAAAACAGAGGTAGCTGAAGCACCGTAGAGCAGATGCACTCACCAGCAGAGAGTGAAGGTGAGCAGGCAAAGAAGCCTGTTTTTTCCCTCTGCCTCCTGATATCTGCCAGAAGGTGATGCCCACCCAGGGGCAAGGGCTTCCCTCCTCAACCAGTTCTTCCTGGAAATATCTCACAGGCCCACCAAGACGCATGTGTGTGTTTTGAGTCCATTCCCAATCAGGTTGACAACCCGAACGAACCCACACACCTCTGTTAGAAAACGGCACATGTCGTGGATACCGGGTGGTCTTTTGCAAGTTGTACACGCATTCTTCGAGGCACCCGCAATGCCCAGAGTCTCTCTCTGTGCTCCCTCATGCCCTAGTCTCCACCAGAAGATAATGGTGCTGTTAGCGTCTCCAGTCATGACTGCCTTACCTGGTCGTTGCGTTGATTTTGCGATTTACGAATTCAAACATGTACCATACACTCTTTTGCGTCTGGTTCATTTTGCTGCCATCAAGTGAGGCTCGCTGGCAAAGCTGCAGGTGCTTGATAAAGGTCCAGTCCTTCTGCTCACTGCACCTCATGGTCTGAGTGCCCCACAGTCCCCATCCCAGTCCCCTTCCCATCAGTGCTGGACTCTTGGGAAATGGCTGGTTTTTGCTGCTATCAATAGGGCACTATGAAAAATCTAGAAATATATTTTGGTGAACATATGTTGATATTTCTGTTGGAACGCTGTAAAGACACAGACAGAAATAGAGAAGGATTCAGAGATAGAGAGCACGTTGAGTCTCGGGAAGCGCGTGCTCATCATCTGCAGATGCTAACACTTCCAAGCATGCCGTGTCAAACCACACTCCACCAGCGGCATTTGAGACTGTAGGAGGCAAGGCAGACACTGGCTCATGTCTACAACCCAGGACCCAGGAGGATGAGGCAGAAGAGTCCTGACTTCAGCCCGGGATGTAAGGCCAACCACAGAGACAGCGTGAGGCTGTCTTAGAGAAAAGTGCCAACTGCTTTAACCCTCAGCACAGTGTCTCGTTTATTTATGTTTGTTTACGTGTGTCAGTCTCTGTGTGTGGAGGTCGAAGGACAGTTTGTAGGAGTCAGTTCTTGCTCCCTCTCCCCGTGGGAATCAGGAGCTGAACCCAGGCCCCTGGGCTTGCAGCAAGTGGCTCCCTGGCTGAGTGGTGTTGGGGGCTCAACACAGTATTCACTGGGATCTTGTTTGTTTTCATGCCCAGTTTTAGACCTAGAAGCTCTACTCCTCCATGCCCAGACCATTCACAGGTTTTTACCTTCCAGGGTTCTGGGAGCTATGGTTTTCCTGGCCATGTTGCCTTGGGGTTGGGGGTACTGAAATGTTAACAGACAAGATCGTGCCCGCTGAGGCCCAGGAGCCCATTCCTTTCCTCTCTAGCTGGAGAAAAGCAGTCCCTCCTGACGCCAGCTTGAGCTCCCTCCGGGCGAGCTCTAATCTCTCCTCCACTGAGAGGAAGAGAGCATGAATGAGCATGAATCGGCCCCACCTGCTTTGCCCTGAAGCCTCAAAAGCTCCCATTTCTGCACAGTCCAGTGCAGAGATGCCTGGGACCCACCGGCCCTGGGATTCCCCAGCCACGCCCTTCTCTTCCTGTCACATTTAGACGTAGGCCAGCAGGGTGGGGAGAGGCTACTCCAACCTCGTTGCTGTGGACCCACAGACATGAAAGTCCACAGGGTCTTCCTCCACTGTAACAACCTGCCTGCTACCGAGCTCTCACACACACCCCGCTCACCAAAGGCAGAGTTCACACACGTGAGCCCTCGGAGCCTGTGTGAGGACAAGGGCGCTCCCTGTCCTTTCCGCTTCACCTCCGCCCTCTGTCTCCCAGGATGCTCTGCCTGAGAGATGAGGTCACATCCTTCCAGGCTGGGGCTGGTTGTGAGTTGATAGAACAGGGGAGTTGGGAGCTGGGGATGGACAGATGGACAGGTGCAGGCCAGATTCCAGATCACATGTTTGTCCTCACCGAGGACTCCCAGTCCATTTGCCTTCCAGAGTCTCTGCTGTGCTCAGAGAAAGTGCATGTCTCAGAGGAGCTCAAGGCAGAAGCTCAGTCCACGCTATTTCCTCTCTCCTCGCTGAGTCAGCCGACCCCTCTCCCCATCCCTCCTCCAGGGAAAGGCTCTCCTGGGCCCGTCCACACCGGGCTGTGGCAAGGGCCTCATTACAGATGTGAGCGTGCTGGGATGAGGGTGCACGGGTGTGCTGCGTCCCCGGTTACATGCTCCGCACCATGGATGGGACAAGGACGACCATCTGGGCGAGCCAGCAAACCGTCCTCCCCACGATGTTCAAGACAGCACTGCCTTCGGTAGTCTTTCAGCATTTTAAATCAAAGCAGAGATTGCTAAAAAAAAAAAAAAAAAAAAAAAAAATCACATAGCAAAAGAAGCCAAAGGAATGTCGGTGGCTGTCCCCAGGAGCCGCTTGTGTCTATTTTCAGCTCCCAGTAAAGCCAGCACCCTGCAATTACCATAATAACACACTCCCTTCCATAAAGACAGGTGACACAGATGACCCTGGTCCCCATCTGGGCACAGGAGGTGTGCTCTGAGTTGTTTTCTCAGCTGTGAACTTAGACCCTCCTCCATGACCCTCTCATCTTGTGTGGAGTGGAGCCAGGCATTTGCAGAAGATCAGAAAGATGAATCGGAAGCCTGGAGACATGGGGGAAAGCAGGAGAGAAGTTTACTCAAATCAGTGTGTGTGTGTGTGTGTGTGTGTGCGCGTGCGTGCGTGCGTGTGTGTTACATGCATGTTTGTGCACATGTTTGTGAGTGAACTCACCCATGCATGCTTATAGAGACCAGAAGTTAACGCTTAGTGGCTTTTCCTATTGCTCTCAACCCTTTTTAGAATTTTTAATCTTCTTTTACTTTTGAGACAAGGTCTCTCACTGAACTCACTGACTGGCGAGGCTAGCTGGCTGACACAGCCCAGGATCTGTCTTCTCCCTCCTGGCAATGGGGCTGTACACCTGCCCTGTGGGGACGCAACCCCTGGGCTTGCACAGCCATCCCTTCTCCTTAGGCATCGGGCCTCAGGCACCGAGGAGGATGAAATCCTACCTTGTCATTTTCACTCAGACTGGTGGACTCAATACAGGATCCCCACTGGACCCCTCCTCACTGGGGGATGTCAAATCAGGCTCTTAGGCCATCCTCCTTGAACACAACAAGGCCCAGTTACCTGCAGTAAGAAGCCACCAGGCACAAGGCCAAGAGGAGAAAATGAGGGTCATCCCAAGAGGAAACAGCGTCAGGAGTCTTGGGCGCCGAGCCTCTCTGAGCAAGGCCAGCATTGTCCTGGGATGTCCCTCTCTGTCCTCCCTCCTGCTGGCTCCTCTGCTCCTCTCCGTGTCAGAACTACGTTGGTGTCACCAGATCATGCAGGCTTCCTGGCAGTGCTTTGAAAGGCTGTGACATCTTTGGGCCCTGTCTAACCCTGAGTTGGGTCATAAACCCAAAAGCCATCTTGCTAATCCTGGAGAAGGATGAGAAATCACTCAGGAATCTTGAATTTCTTCATTCCTAATGATTATCTCTTGGGCCCCTCATCCTAAGAATAGCTTATATGCCCGACATAAGCTTATCTGTGTGTGTGTGTGTGTTCATGTTGTATGTAGACAGATGGAAACAGGCGTGTGTCCATAATAAAAGCCATGAGAACCCACAATTAGGAAGACCTTAGTCATGAGCATCGTGGCATTCAAACATCCCCATAAACTTAATGGAGGCCGGGCAGGTCTTGCCGTTCATTCCAGATCTTCTGACCTGAGGCCAGAGCCCTCTCTGTATCTGTGACCCCACAAGGAAGCAAGCAGAGCCACTAGGAGGCCGCATACCTCACAGAACTGTGACCCCACAGGAAGCAAGCAGAGCCACTAGGAGGCTGCTCGACTCACAGTTCTGCAGCGAGGCGACACTGCAGTTAGTGTCAGGCTGTGCACTGGGCGGCCTGGATGTTAGCGTCCGTGTACTTGACAGCTGTGTGTGTGTGTGGAGGTCAGAAGTCAAGGTTAGCTGCCTGCCTCAGTCACTTTCCTATTCGAGTAACCCAAGGCCCTCGGCCCCAGAGATGTCCGCTTCCTCAGTGCTGTGCTGGCAGGCAGCGCTGCCGTCCCCAGCTTTTCCCAGGGCACCTGCGCTCTGAGCTCAGGTCGCCACGCTTCCCCAGAACGCTCTTCACTGGCCGAGCCCCGGCGACTATGGACTCCTTATCAAGCACTGAATGTGTCCAAGCACTACTCTGTATCCCTACCACGAGAGAACTAGTGCTGTTTACGTCAATAGGGGTTTTATTGGTGAAAATGCCTAGCACAGACCTAACACGGAGCACCGCAGTACCCCTACCACTACCACTGTTTAGAGTGATTCTGCACCACAGCTCGCATTGATCTCTGACATACTTCTTGTCTCATCTGCTCAGAATAGTTTCGATTTCAAATACCCAGGGGTGAACACCACTCCCAGTGAAGAGCTTCCGTCTACTGGGAGGTTGGACCGCCAGGGTCAGAACAGCAGTACAGGCCTCAGAGGAAGGAGTGGCCCCGCCCCCTGCAATCTGTGGTCTCCCAGACTGCCGGATTCAAGGGTTTTGTGTCCAGCCAAGTCAGAGAAAATCCTGTGTTGATACATAGTTACCCAAAAAGAACTGTTGGCAACCAGCCCTGAAGGAGCCCCAGCCCCATAGAGGGCCAAAAATAACAACAGAACAATAGCAAGAGTCTCGGATTTCAACACAGGACACATTTCCTGCTCAGAGCCCTTGAAAACATCCATCTAGAAACAGCATTTGGCAAAGGCGAGGTCAGCCGAAGCGGTGGTCCATGCTGGAAGCCTGAAGCTGGAGGGGCCCGAAGCCATGGTCCATGCTGGAAGCCTGAAGCCTGAAGCCTTCTGCATCCCAGGTTCCCGTTGCTGCCCAGGCCTGGCTTCTGCCGGAAAGCTGTCCCATGCACAGCACGAAAGAAGCCTGGGGGCCATGGCAGCCGGCAGCCATGGTCGGTTTGCCTGGATCCGGAACTAACTTAAGACATGCCTCCGGCCGGATCTGTGAAAACGCTTGAGGAAGGAAGAGGGGAGACCCCAGTGACGTGACCCTTCAGGAGGTGCCCAATGCACAGGGCTCTCAGGACGAGGCAGGGACTGTGCCCACCTGCCCTTGCTTTTCCCAGCCATGATCGCATCACCCTTGACTGACGTCAGACTCCGGCTTCCTCCACCGTCCAGCTGAATCCAGCTGGCTCTGCAGAGTCCTCCAGGCCTCCCTGAGATCAGCTGCCGCGTTCTCAGCCTCTGCTGGACACACAGAGCACCCTCACCTCAGTTAGACCTTTCTGAGCTGAGTGTGAACTGTACCTGTTTCCGTGGCGTGTCCAATTTGTCTAATAAACGAGCACACTCCTCGGGGTGAAGGAAGATCAGGAGTAAACGCACCCAGTCCCCTGGACTGTCCGAGGCCTGGACACAAGGCCATTAGTCATCAACCTGTCTGTGCAGAGCGGTCTGTGGTCATTTCTCCGTTGTCCTAAGCTGGGAGTAGATGGAGTCCGGTTATGCTTTAGTCATATGGACTCAGTCCCCATTCCCAGCCTTCAGCTGACAAGGGCCAAAGATGCAAACTGTCAGCAGCATACAAAACAGTTCCAAATAACGGAATTTTCTGAACCAAAATGGCAAAAATTTCTCCACTGAGAAGTGTTGTGTGGAGGGAAGGTTTTATCAACAGTAATAAAACGCAGGAAGGTGACCTCCGACTCCTCCACAGGCAGCTGTGGCTTGCAGAGATGATTCAAGGTCACAGTCAAGGTCAAGAATTTAAAAACTGTCATGCACACCCACTGTGCTGGCCTTGGCTATTGGCTTTCTATTTACAAGATTCTTTTGAAAATGTGTGTGTGTGTGCGTGTGTGTGCGTGTGTGTGCTGTGCCCAAGTAGCCAAGAGAGGGCATCAGACCTGCTGGAGTTGGAGTTAGAAGCTGTTGTGGGAGTTTAGGGTGGGTGCTAGGGACCAAACTCAGTTTCTCTGCAAGAGCAGTGAGTACTCTTAGCCACTGAGCCATCTTTCTGCTCCTGGGTTGTGGCATTTTAACACAGATTTATTTATTTATAAAGTAGAGATTTGTGGAATGTTAAAAGGAATTAATCAAATTGACCCCATTTTGCACACACACATATTCTCTCCTCCCGTACATAAGCAGAGAGACACGCAGAGAAAGCCAGGCTTGGTGGCACACATGTCCTCCCAGCCCCGGGGGTAGACGGCAGGCCAGTCAATGAGAGAGGCTGCGTCAGAGAAAGGTAAACAGCCTGAAGAACAGGACTCTGTACTTCCTCTGTTCTCCATACACATGTGCCATACAACCCCAACACACACACACACAAGCTCACACACACAGACACACACGCTCACACGCTAATACACACACATCTAACTGGGGGGGACGTTCATTACCTCTTCTTTGGGAGACGTTACCTTAGCTGTAACCCAATCGGTTTTCCATACGCTCACTAATTTAAGAAAGTGTTCGTGCCCCCCCCATAGGCCTTGGCCATCTGAGGGGAGGGTCTTGACCTGGAGCACGTGGTCTTGGGGGGAAGTAGACAACAGCAAATGCCAGTTCCCATGCGGTTCTGAGCGCAGAGAAGGCCATCCCAGAGGTTCAGCAGGGCCGCTGGACAGAAAGCAGGAAAGTGGGCAATGAGAGCAAGATGCGGAGGGATGACAGGCCTCGGGATGCTACCTGGAGCCCGGACTGCTCAGGGCAGCACGGGAACAGCAGGGGCTGGACAGCAAGGACACTGGCACAGGGGAGGCAGCTGTGGGTGCAGGTGGGAGGGGAGCCGTGGCCGTGAGCCCTGTGCCAAAGTCGATGGCTCACAGGCACCAGAGCAGAGGTGGACTGGCCTTGTTCCGGCTGTGTGCCACTGGGTGGTGGTCTTGTCACCACCCCAGCGGGGTGGCCTGGCCTTGGGCAATGGCGGTGAGCACACCTGGTGATGTTCCTGGCAGACTCCTTCGTAGCTGACTGTTGGCAGTATCGGCAGATTGATTGTGAATGAAGGCTGAGGGGGCGTGGCACTGGGTTGGCGTTGTAGGTGGCTGGGTGTGCTTGGGTGTGCTCTCCAGCAGAGGAGAGAAAGCTGGCACAGACGGTGACTGGTGCGGCCCGGGGTGCCCACCGGGCATGGGGGGCAGGCTTGGGAAGTGATGGGACACTCTGGAACAAAGCTTAAGGCAGAGGCCCGGGTCCCCCAGTTCTGAGGCACAGATCGTCCTCGGCGTCAAATATGGTCCTGGGGGAAGTCTTGCAGCTTGTCCGAGTGTCAGCGACCGAAGCTTCTTAAAGCATGAGGAGGCGGGTGCTGGCTCGCTGCAAGTGTCCACCTAGCACACCAGTTTACACTCGTGACTGGGCCGTTATTTACAGCATTCCCGGGAACGCGGTGCCGGCTGGAGGCAAGCTTCATAATGGTTTCCCACCTTCTTCTCAGCAGTTAAACACTCCGGCTGCCGGCACACACGCCTGTGTAAATTGTTCACCAGCAAACAGGTCCCTGAAGAGCCTTATTTACCTCCTGGAAGCTCCATGAAATGGCCGTGCGGGCTCACCGCACCGCCTTCTGCCTTAGGCTGTATAAGGGATTCCCCGTTAACTTAATGGGGAATGTTCAGTGTCTCCCCCCCACACACACACATCAAGGTTAGTGCACACCAATAACCCAGTAACGAGGTCTTCAGGGTCTCCTGGGTCGTTCTTCCCCACCCCTCTCCGGCCCCTGCAGTGGCTTAGGGAGTCCCTAGAGCGCTTCCCGACGTCGGCTGACCATGGCTTCCTCTCTCCTCTGCTCCGAGGCTGTCTCCTTTGTGTGTTTGCGGCTTCGATTCTCTGCTAGTTAGGAAGATGGTCAGGCTGACACAGCCAAAGGACTCCCGAGACCCCTTACCGAGGCTGTGGCGTCTCTTTTATGATGCCCCTGGGTGTGGGGAGGCCACCCCACAGGCCACCTCGAGAGCCCAGTCTGTCCGTTGTGTTGCTCCATCCTCATCCTCATCCTTATCAGTGTGGCCAAAGACAGGCTGCAGGTGGGTCTAGAGTCCGGGCTTGAGTTCTCGGTGTGAGAAAAGAGGAATTCCATCAGCGCAGCAGCGTGTCTTCCTGTAACAGCCGCCTGGGAGTCCAGCTCACCTTGTCCTGACCTGGGCCTGGCCCCAGAGCTGCACTCAGAGCAGAGGTGTGGGGCCGGGTGGGCACATACGCCCTCCTTTGAATGACTGACCCGGTTAGCTGTCAGAGCCACGCAGGAGAACAAAGCAGGGCTGAGAGGTGACTTCCGGGGCGTGGCTGGGGTCAAGAGGGCTGGCTTGTCTTCACAGGACCCTGGCTCTGTTCCCAGTGCCAACGAGTCAGCTCCCGTTACAGTGAACCTGGCTCCTCCTTCTGGCCGTCATGGGCACTGCACAGACACACACAGTGCCCAGACACACAGATACCGGACAACAGGGCCCTGCACACACGCGGAGCACAGACACACAGATACCGGACAACAGGGCACTGCGCACACGCGGAGCACAGGCGCACATGGACCTGACAACAGGGCCCTGCACACACGCGGAGCACAGGCGCACATGGATCTGGCAAGAACCAATTGAAGAAGGAGGGTTTCGCTGGCTGCATTTTCAAGGCCCCGGCCGCCGTGGCGGCAAAGGCGAGGCGGCAGGAGCAGGCACAACTGGCCACGCTGCATCCACACCCAGAAGCAAGGATGGAGCAGGGAGTGAGGCTGAGCTCTGGCACCCGGAAGTGGGGGGGGCGCCCCCGCTATGTCCACAGCGCAGGCAGAGCACCACCCTCACGGAGGGGTCGCCTGCGGGTCTCTCTCCCACCGCGTGTCTGACCCTGCAGAAACGCCTGCAGCTTCTCCTCTGCTTGTTCAGCGTTGATGGCTTCCACAGTGCCCACCCTGCACGCACGCACACACACGGCCTGTCCCGTGGCCGACCGGTGCCTTTGGTCCTTCCTTCAACACAGCAGTGGGAGCAGAGCGGGCCCCTCGGCACACGGAGCTCCGTGCTCTCAGCTCCCAACTGGGCCTTCCGCCGAGAGCCAAGCCCAGAGGTGCTCCGTGGTCTGCAGCCTCACACATGACCCTGCCTACGAGTGATCCCTCCCACACCTCCGTCTCGTCACTCGAGGTTCGTTTCACTGCCCGGACCAGAAGCGGCTCTGGGAACAAACAGCTTTCTGTGGTCACAGTCGGTGACTGAGGGATGTCAGGCTGGAACTTGAAGGTCGGCGTTATCTCTAGCTGAGAAACCCACCTCCTGGGTGACCTTCCATCACAGACACACTCTGTCATAGTGTGAGCCTCCGGCTCTTACCGAAGCCTTCTGCTCTAGTGGCTGTGGGCAAGCAGGCGGCTGGGCGGGGTGACCACCCCGGGGCTGGCAAGGCCAGAATCCCAAGATCCCCACTTGCCTTTCCTCTGCTCCTGTCCGCAGGGTGACGCCAGCCTTCAGGGTTTGGGGTGGGGCAGAGCAAATGCCATCTAAGACTCCTGCTTGTCTTGCTAATCTACAACTTGCTGGTCCTCTGCCCAAAGAAGTTGGAGTTTGGGTGGGATTGCTCGCCAGCACTTTTAGCTCCGTGTTTGGTATATATGAAACAAAAATAAAAAACTTGGAGAATCCCCGACCATGCCCATCCTCAGGTCCTCGGGGCTCTGGCTAAGCTCCCCCCTTCCCACCTTCACTCTTTTGTTTGTTTCATATGAAATGTCCTCAGCTTTTAGCAATGTTCAAGGAGAGGATGAAGTATTTTCACTCCATTTTCTTGGATGCAAGGGTCCATTGGGCACATTTCTTTCAATTTGTTCTCTATGCATTTTTAAATACTTGGGAATGTTCCCCACATGAAACTCTCATTTTAAAAACCACCGTTATAATGTAAATATGATTTTAATGTCAATGGGATATTCTATCGCAAGAATACCGAGGAAGCTCTCAGTCATTCTCTAGAGCCACTTGGCTCATTTCCCGTGTTTTATGGCTGCTCCTTTGGCCTGTCCCCTCATGAATCTGTGGCTTGTTCCCTGCTAATGGAAGCGCCGCTGTCACTGGCATCGTGGTGTACCTCTGGACTTGAAGGTGTCATTTCTACATAGGGAGTTTCTGAGTCCAAAGCTGAGGAAATCGTATCAGTTGTGCCCTGTCTGGAGGGAGGTGTGGACTGTGCCCACAGGAAACACTGGCAGGGCCTCCTCTGCAGTGTTTGGCCTTTCCTCACTATCTGAGAACATGGCCAGCTCAGTCTGAACAGCTGTGACTTCACAGGCGGCTGGCAGGGGTCGGCTGCCAACCTGCAAGCCAGAACTCACATTCCAGGCACATCACCCCCTTGAAATGCCCAACAAGTTCATTAGTCCCCAGACCCACGCTTTTCAGGCCGGTCAGGACATACGCTCCAGTGGCTGATTATGGTCAGAGTTTTCCTAGCCTCTCTAGCTGCCTATAAACGGACAACAACTGTGCTGTTTACTATTTTGTTTGCTCATTGAGGGGTGTGTGTGTGTGTGTGTGTGTGTGTGTGTGTGTGTGAAGACCAGAGGTTGAGAGCAGGTCATCTTTCCTCAAGCACTTTCTCACTTTACTTTTTTGAGACAGAGCCTCACTCTGAATAGTAAACTCTCTCTCAGCTGTGTTAATCCCGGGCCCGTTGCTCAGCGCTGGAGTTACAGGCACGCCCCACTAGGCCCTGTTTCCACATGTGTCATAGGGATACCAACCCAGTGCTCATGCTGCCCAGCGAGCCCTCTGCCTCCCGAGCCTGCCCCCAGCCCCGCGTGTGCTTGTGTACCCAGTAGCCACAACTTGTGCCACACCATCCTGGGTGTGCCCCTGGCTGGCCAGATCAGGAGCCGCCGGCCACGGGGAACTATCTAGATTTAAATTAACTAAATTAAACATTCACATTCTCATTTCTCCTTGTTGCCCCATGTGCCCCGTGGCTATCGTGTTGAGCATCAAGGATTAGATTTTTCCACCACGGCAGAAAGTCTGATTGGACCCTGTGAGCGGAGTGAGTCCTCTAGAGACCCAGCTGTCACCAGGAACCTTTGTTTCAGGATTACCTTTCCACAAACCAATTCAGGCCTGAGGTGGAGCACCTCCTCCTGTTCATGAAAGACAGAGGGGCACCCCATCTAACACCCCACGGTAATTACCATCTTGAATGTCCTCCGTGGCGTCACCAGAGCCTGGGCTCTCAGCTAACAGCAGCTGCGTTCCCACAATCCCAAGTGCTGGGGACCAGTTCACACAGTGAGGGTTTAAGCGAATAAAATATCCTCCCATTCACTAGAAATAATTTGTTAGGAGTAAATGGTTTAGTATGATGCTCAAACCAGGGAGCAAGGAGCCAGGCCAGTGCCCAAGAAAAGGTTCCCACCAAACTTCTTTGGAACAATTTGTTTTGCTGGGCATGAGGTCCTCACCTGTCATCTCAGAATTCAGGAGGCTGAGGCAAGGGGGTTGTTACAAGTTTGAGGCTAGCCTGGGCTACAGTGAGACTCTGTTTCTCACATACATACCAGAAACATGTGTGCAAGCACACACAGACTTACGTGATGTAGGAGGGGCCCTCAATTCTCCCTGTCCACACAGGCCTATGGGCAGGGACAGAGGGAGCAAGGGGATGGTGTGGGCTACTTGTGCCACGAACAGTGAGGAGTGCTTCAGCGCAGAGCTGGAGCAGCCACTGCTGGCCGAGGAGGCTGCCCGGGCCAGCACCAGCCGACGGTCCCGTGCAGAGATGGATCAGTGATGGAGATGTTTGCTTGACGCAGGGCTGGTTTGTCACTAAGGCTGCTTCCCAGGTCCCCCACAGCCTAACTGAAGCGGGCATCGCCATTCACTGCCAAGTAACGGGGAGCTGCAGGGTGTCAAGAGGGGCCCGCATGGGCTCCACCACAGGAAGGCCAGAACCAGGGGCTCAGGGATGAGGGGAGGCAGCCGTCAGTCAGAGCATGGGTGCTCCCCAGATCTTGCTCCAGGGCCCTGAAGTGTAGGAGCTGATGGAAGCATGGAGTTTCATGAACTGTCACATAAATAGCCAAGCAAGGCAGATGTCTTGGCCATTCCCATTTTGTATGCTCTGGAGTGGAGTGTGGACACTCCCTGAGATATTAGGGCTTTAAACCTGTCACAGTAAATACTCAGGAATTAATACAGCAGCGCCCGGCGCTGGCAGTACAATTTGCCATCTAAATTGTTACCTCCCCCGGAACGGTACGTAAACAAGGTGAGCAGGTTTCGGGGACTCGTCAACCGGCATGGCACTCAAAGTTCCGGACACTAACCGGGAAGAGAGCTCATTCTTCACACCGCCCCTTCTGGAGCAGGGGGATGGCCCACTCTCCACACAAACCCTCCTGGAGCAGGGGGATGGCTCCTGGCAGAGTCTGTGTCTCTGAGCGTCACAGAATTCCCTTTGCTACTCACTGACACACTGAAATTCAGAATCCTTTGCCTTCTGTGCGCACACACACATTCGTATACAGCCGTGTGTACAGATGTACCTTCACACGTGCTAACAGGCATGCGCACACACACACACACACACACACACACACGCACACACGGAAGAAGGAGGGGGAGGGAGGAGGAGGGAGTCAGCATGAAGAAGCTGTAGAGAAGGCTGCTCTACAGCTTGGCAAGAGCTCTGCCCAACCCCTAGATCCCTCTTCCCTTTCTCTGCCTCCCTGTTACAGCTGCCGAGCCTCTTCATCTCCAGCCCGTCATCCCGAGGACTGGCTGTCTGGGAGGCGCCCACCATGTGTGGCTCACAGGAGCACCTGGCAGCTACCATCTCCCCTTAGGCCGGGACTGACTGGGAACTACGCAAGCCCCACCATGCAGCCTCAATTAGGACACATTCTGAGGGGTGACACAGAGCATGGTGTCCAAGCCTGCTATGACTCTTTGGACCACACCCTTGCTTGTGTCTGTCTCTCCATCCACCCTCCTTCCTCACGCCACTCTTAGCTCTCCTGGAAGCAGCTCTGTCTCCCATGAATGTCCATCTCTGTAGAGCCCGCACAAAGACAGCACCACCGTGAAGGGCTTGTCGCTGAAGCAGGCTAGGGCCATGCCTCAGGTCCCCATCCTCCTTCATGGACAAGAGGCTGGATGCCAAGCTCTGTCCCTCTATGCTTAGCTCATGACTCTCCTCCTGCTAACAAAGTCCGTGCACTATCATTTAAACCAAGATGGAAACTTGCATGTCCTCGTTAATTTTTTCAAGACAGGTGACATGAGGAAGGGAGTCTATTCTAGGTAAGTCTGAGAGCTCCATCCATAACAGCACAGAGGCCACGGCAGCAGGAAGGTGAGTCTCTGGACCAGGAAACAGAGCCAGACGGGAAGTGGAGCCGGGCTGCAGGGACTCCAGCCTGGGTCCCTTCTCCCAGCCCACCCCACAGCGCCAACATCAGTGGGGACCAAGTGGGAGATGCTTCACATTCAGACCACAACAGCAGGTGCTACAGTTCCATCCTGAAAAGGTGTTGAACACACACACACACAGCCTTGATATTACTGTTAAGGCCCCTTCGCCCAGCTTGGGCATGAACCAGGAGTCCCTTCTGTTCCAACACTTAACTCTGTCCCTGGAGGGAAGTCATCCACTCTCCCCTCATCCCTCAGTGTCCTTGATCCTTACTTAAAGTCTGCCTCTGAGGCTGGAGGGATGGCTCGATGCTGAAGAGTGCCTGCTGCTCTCACAGAGGATCTAGGGTTAGTTCCCAGCACCCACATTTGATGTCAAACAACTGGTTGTAAGGGATCTGATGGCCTCTCTGAGCACCTGCATACACACACACACACAGAGAGAGAGAGAGAGAGAGAGAGAGAGAGACACACACGCATACGTACACACACACACACAAACACAGACCCTTTCTGAAAGGAGCAGGCCCAGCTGCCACTTCCTCTACGGCTTCTGTTGCTGCTGCACTAAAAACTGGTCCCACAGACTCGCATGGAGTGCGCTGAGCTGTCCTGACACACAGGCTGCAGGGGCCCCCGGGGCTGCTGTTCTCACGCACAGCCCAGTAGCTATAGGATACATGTGTCTGCAGCCTCCAGAAACACACACAGCAGGCTCCTGGAACAGGCCTCTGTGGGCTCCTGGGCCTGCATCCTTCTAATTCGCTCCCACCCTCCGTCACGTTGTCTGCTCACAGGAGGGAACACCCAGCTCATCTGTGAGGCCAGCACTGGTCCTTCTGATCTTGTAGGATGGCAATGACGTCACTTACTGGTCTGCTTCCCCTTCTAAAGCCAGGCGGAAATGCATGGAATGCTTCT
>NW_026586383.1:9759946-9771992 GCF_907164565.1 Psammomys obesus
TTCTTCTTCTTCTTCTTCTTCTTCTTCTTCTTCTTCTTCTTCTTCTTCTTCTCCTTTTAAACAGAGCTTAGCCACGTGGAAGGAAGTCGCTAGCCTCTCACACACAGGGCTGTCGCACCCCTTTGAGCGGCCACCTCAAATGCTGAGGGACCCCCCCCCCCCCAGAGATCAACAATGGCAGGGATGCTAAGAGAGAGACACAGGTCATACAGAAGTGGAGGGGGCTGGGCGTGTCTCTCGGCTTGCAAAGACTGAAGCACGCTTTGCATTTCCCAGAGGCCGTAATTATTTCCTGGAGAAGAAATTCAAATGACCCAGATAGTTAAGTCAGTGAGATTGGCCCAAAAAGTATTTACCTAAAAGGCAGTTTTGTCGAAAATAACATCACAACACGGTTGGGGCTGGCTTCCGGTGCTGGAAAGATGCACAAAAGGCATCCAAGGCTGAGGCCTGAGCTAATTAATTAGGGAGGGCAGGGGTTTGGATGCTAGAGGGAAGAAGGGAAGGAGGAAGAGATGGAGAGAGAGGGAAGGAGGGAGCACAGGAGGAAACCCGAGGCATCTCAGCAGAAACAGTCACCATAGACCATCAAGGTCTTTCACCCCTTCCCAAGGCCAGCAAACCCACCTTCACCTGTGAACCCATGGCAGCTTTCCACAACTGGAGGTTTCCACAACTGGAGGTCTCAGGAGCCACAGAGGCCGGGTCTGTGGAGCTCGACTCCATACTGGAATATACAAAGGACTCCTGAGTTAAACAGACACGCGGTAGGGTCAGTAGGTGGACAGCTGATGTGAGGGGGCGCTTCTCAGACAATGGAGTGCCTGTGGTCACCCCACTCGTGGATGTGAGGCTGGTGAGACAGCTCGGGGGAGGAGGGGCACACGTAGCGCAGGTGTGAGGAGCTGAGCTGGGTCCCCTAGAACACACAGGACCAGACAGTGTGTGTCTGTAACCCCGAGTTCTTCCTGCTGCCCATGGAGCCCATGGGCCAACTTGCCTGGAGCACAAAGTTTCAAACCATGTGACTTCCTGTCTCAAACAAGGAAGGGGAAGACTGACATCTGAGTGGTCCTATTTCCCTCTTGCACTGTGGTATGCCCTCACCTGTACTGCCACCCAGCAACCTGTGTGTGTCACACACGCTCCCCAGCTCCTACCAACTCCAAGGGCACACCCAGGGACGGATACGGTGCTCTGCTGCCGACCTGTTCTAACCCACACAACCAAGCACTGAGACCGCAGTGGGGTCCGGAGGCCACATACCTCCCCCTTCTTCTTGCACCCCCACTGGTCCTCCCATTCCTAGCATACATTCCTTGCCTCACAGAGAGAGTCTGTGTGCCCTGCAGACCTGGGCACAGAGCTGGCACACAGCAGACCCTCCACAAATATTTGCAGACTGTCTGCTGGGAAGGAGGCCGGACTTCGGCCGGCTGTACCACAAGCCTCCTGCCATCTTTTGATGGTGGCTGCCTGGCAGACTTCTGTGACACAGACGGAAGCTGATATCTACCAACTGTGGGTAAAGGAACCTTTTCCTCAGTCCTTTGAGGGGGAGAAAATGCAACACCGGGCATTGGGGGAGAAGGCTGCAGAATCCACGGTGAAGGCCCTTGTGAGGTTCCTCTGCTTGCTGGTTCTGGTGACACAGGGAAGGGCCAGGTACAGGACACTTTCCTGGCTGACCAGGGCATTGCCACCTGGGATGTCTGCAACAGGGCCACCAGGAGAAAGGACGGCTGGGAGGGCAGGAGGTCACCAAAGCGCCCCGTATGCTACAGAAATTCGGTGCCCTGGCCGGTCTGGCCCCCCCAGCAGCTCCAGCAGGAAAACAGCATCCTTTTGTGGTGTGCCCTGGCTGGCTGCCAGGGCTCAACAAGGGCCTTGATATACGCACTTGTGAAATGTGTTGGTGGCGGGAGGGCATGTCTAACTCGTGTTTAATGCCCATCAGCGTTTATGTCTCTTTCTCACGCCCACGGAGGCAGACTGGCCTCTGTGGTGAGCTGCCTGACTGTGGCTCCAACTCTCGGGACACGTTTCCTTTTGTCCTAATCCTGGACTCTGTCAGGTCTCGAGGGTGTGTCCTTGGAGGACAGAGGCAAAAGGAAGACATACCAGACTCTGCCAGACCCTCTCTTAAGCCCCCAGGGTCCAGGCTTGGTGAGGTGGCGTTGAGAAGGTGCTTGGTACCAAGTCTGGTGATCTGGAGTGTTTCCCTGAGCCCCACGTGTTGGAAGGAGAGACCCGACTCCAGAAAGTTTGTCATCAGACATGTGCTTCAAGGTGCATCCTCAAACACACACACACACACACACACACACACACACACACACACACACACATACACATGGGTTTATTTCCGCCATGATTTTCTTATTTTCCTGATGTTCCTGAGTGACAGCAGCTCTGGTTCCTCCAGTTCACTGGGTGGTCCCTATGAACCCCAAAGCAGAACAGAAACGGAAAGAGAGCCGCCCCGTTGGGCTGGCCCCTGCCGCTAGAATAGCATTTGAAGGCATGTTGCTTGTTGGGATGGCGAGCTCGGGAAGTTCTGGGGGAGCCGCCGGAAAGTGCGGCGGAGCAATACCGGGGCAGTGCTAACAGTCCATTTGCACGGCTGGAACACAGCCCCATCAAGCCTCTCTGGGACACTTCACGGAGCGGATCTGAGAGTGGACCACCCACAGGACAAGAGCACCAGGCTCTGTCCACCTGCTCCAAGACAAACCAAACACTGGAACACACATGGGGTAGAAGTTCTGAGACCAGGGGTCCTCCGTCTTCCTAAGACTGCCACGCTTTAACACCGCTCCTCAGGTCGTGGTGACCCCCGACCACGGAATTATTTTCGTTGCTGCGTCCTAACTGCAGTTTTGCTACTGTTATGAATCACAGTGTAAATACCTGACGTGCAGGACATCTGAGGAGTGGAGACCCACAGGTTGGGAGCCGCTGCCTTACAGACAGGTGTGTGTCAGATGGAAAGCTGTTGGCAGGTACAGGGACCAGAAGTGTCAAAGGGACACAGGCCGGACACAGGAAGCATGGCTTCCATCTACATGGTGGTCTCACACCGGAGGCCAAGAACGGAGGACAAAGATCTTGCCCACTTCCTCCCCCTGGTTAGATTTGGAGGATACAAAGTGGGGTCCCTGAGTAGCCTCACCCATGGCACGCACGCCTCCTCAGCCATCTCAGACGAGAGGTCACTACCAAGTTTGCAGGAATCTCAGGAGAGGAAGAGTCACAGTGAGCAGAAATAAGTCGATGAGTCAGGTGAAGCTGAGCAGGAGAGGGATCAGCCCTGAGATGCTCAGTGTGTGTGCTGTGTTCATGAGCCACAGCATCTTCGAGGGGCATCCACAAGGGGCAGCCATGCAGGAGGGCAGTGAGGGCAGCAGCGAGGGAGGGGCTGCACACCCTCCTGGAAATGCAGGGAGGGCTGAGGGCTGGGAGAAGGCAGCCCATGCAGCCCGGAGGAGGATGCTCGGAACCACTGCTCTCATTACACGATGACGGGCGACTGCCGCTCGCCTCTGCTCCCTTCTGTTCCGTGATTCCCTCTGTGGTCCCATGGGCTCCTTCTGTCTCCATCTGTGTGTTCTCTCTCTCTCTCTCTTTTCCTCCCCCTCACACCCTCTCTCCTGCCTTCCCTCCTCCTTCCCTCCCTTCCTCTCTCCCTGTCCTTCTTGCCATCCCCTCTTCCTGTCTCTCTGGATGTCTAAGAGACCCCATTATTCTATCCCTCACACACTTCTCCATCATCCTTTTCCTGGTCTTCCTGTTTTTCCATGGGCTCCCCAGGGCTCTTTCCAACCTTTTTTAGAGGCTACTGTGCGCCCCCCCCCCCCGGGAGGGTCTGGAGTCTCAGCAATGGAAGCTGCATAACTAACGAGTGGCCAGGAGTGGAACATATGCGTCCCAGTGGCTGCCTGTGCTGGTGGCAGATGGAGGCTGACAGGCTCGTCCACTGCCAAGCACTCCTCAAAGTGTCCATCAGCAACAGCCTTCCATTCAAGGGCCCCCTCTCGCCGTGATCAACATTTCAAAAGCGAATGCACAAGGCGTACAGTAGGTTGCTATAATTCACCCAAGGGCTGCGCCCGCCTCTGGGAGCCCGCTGCATTCTTCTCTCTGAGTGAGCTATTTTTACCAGCTCCCCCTCCGCTCCAGCTCCCATCTCAGCCTCAGAGCTGAATTAGACCCTTTCTTCATCTTGCGGGCTCCCCCTCCCTGTTATTATATAAAACCATTTCAGCCCTTAAGGAGTTGGCATCTGACATCCACAGCTCCTGGATCCCCAGAACAGAGACGGGGAGGGATAAATAGAAGGGAGGGAAAGAACTGTTCTGTTCTGGCTCCAGCAACGCGGATCGGATCGTCAGAGAGTTAAACAGCAGCAAAGCATTCGGTGTTAATCTTTAATATTCCCAGGAACTTGTCACCTCTTCCTTCAGGCCCACCGCTGCCTCCGCCAAGTGAGCTCAAGCCTCTCACAAGACATCACACCTCCTATTGTGTTCTGGAAGAAAGTACCCACCAGAGGGGAGTTCTGAGTGATCAAACTGCCAAGGGGGAGAGGGAAGCAGTGCCTGCTATTTACAGCAGAAGACTGAGAGCTGAGCGTGGCTCCCTCCTGCTCCTCCCATGGCTCACCGGTTTGCAGCAGCCCTGGCTGAGCTCAGCATCCCCCGTCCCTCTTTTCCAGGCTCCAGAAGCCGAGGCGTAGGTTGTGTTTAACAAATGCCGAGGGATGAACATGTCGCCAAAGGTGGAAATGGACAGGGGCCGCGTGCCTGTTGCCTAGCTGACAGTGTGTCTGCTGTTGGCAGCTAGTTCTCAGCAAGACGTGTAAGCCAGCAGGGTAAGCCAGGGTGGCTCACCTGTGCAAATGGCAAGACTCTCTCTCTTTACACACATCGTGTGTCTCAATCTAAGTTCCCGGAGCGGGGGGGGGGGCTCCTAACCCAGGATTCTAGGAGGATGAGTTTATCTGGAAGGAGACCCGAAAACTACCTTAGAGGATGTGAGGGAGGAGCAAGGAGTCCGTGCAGGGCATGGTGTCCAGTTTAATCCCCGGAGAACTACAAAAGTCGGTGTGGAGCATGGCTCAGGGTGACTGCAGGAAATACCTGTTTAGTAAGGGTCGGGGACCTCAGCATTCTCACTACCGGTCCTGCCCGCAGCCAAGGCCGCCGGGAGGAGGGTGGGAGTGGGAGTCCCCCGACAGATGTGTGGGCACTGGCCACCAGACAGATGTGACTGGGAGCTGGCTGTGACCGTGGTACCAACAGGAGGGACGCCGGTGGGATACTGGCCACAGGAAGGACCATCCATCAGCGGGACAGGCACCGTCGGGAAGCCGGCCGCCGGACAGACGTCACGGTGGAGGCTGGCCGCCGAGGTTACCATTCGCCAGATGCCAACAGCACAGTGCTGGCTGTTGGACGCACAGTTTTGCTAAACTAGAGGGAATCCGCACATGGCACCACAGAAGGTCAACGGCCCCTGTCTTTGCCTGGGAATTACGAGTCCAGATGAAGAACAAGGTCTCCACATAACATACACAGAGAGGTGCCACCACGAATGTCCGTCTGTCTTCTCAGTGGCTCGGGCTCTGTCTGCTCTGATTCCCCCAGAGAGCCCGTGTGACACACGGACAGGGTGAGTGGAGGAGGAGTGGGGGTGACTCTGGCATGCCCGGCCTCAGGTGAGGGACCAGCTCCCATTCCCAGTGAACTGTCACCTGAGGGCGAAAAGGGATCACAGGATCCATCGACTTGCCTAAGGTCACAGAACGCATGTGTGAGGAAGCAAGTCGCACCCGGTCACTGTGGTCCACACAGACTGAGCCTGTTGTTACAGGCTGGGAGCTGGATAAACAGGAGAGGAAGAGCCGAGCAGGGGTCTGGAGACACTGGCAGCTCCCTCCCACCTACAGCTCCAGGTCCAGGAATCCCACACCCTCTTCTGGCCTCCATGGGCACTGTCTATGTGTGACGCAAGCACTCGTGTGCAGACACTCCCAGACACATCACTTTTTAGCTTAAAAAGACAAGCAAGCATCCCACCCTCTGCGAATGGAAGGTCACGCTCTCGTGGAGAGGAGTGCAGAGACGGAGACGAGGCTGCCGGGGGCCGGGGTTTTAGGAAGGGTGATTCCGGGCACCTGTCTCCACGTCACAGGGGCTGGGAATGAGACTACTCATCACTAACATCTCACAGAGCAAGCTAATAAAACCGGAACAGGGAAGCGCCATTTTCACACGCCATTTTTAGAAGGCAGACAGCTAATTAGACTAGGCGATGGCTGAGCGGCCGAAGACGCTACATAAACAACAGGGAAAGCCAGTTGAGGGAGGTCACGCGAGGAAGAGAACCGCTGATCCCCGGGACCCTCAGCAGCCCCCCCCCCCCAAGAGCCGGTTTCCGCTACCGCCACCCGCGCAGAGGTAGATGTAGAAGATTCTCTGTGCAGCGGCGGGCGCACGTCTGTGAGTCCAGCGCGCCCATCACCGTGGAGACAGAACTCCGCGCATGCCTGTAAGGGCGCATCTCGATGGTTCGCCAGGGTAGGAAACCCCGCCCTGGCTGTGGGCTGGGAAGGGGGGCCCGCCTCAGACTGAAAGCTGGGCACCAGGATTCATCTCTCTCTGCTTCCTGACTGCAGAGGCGACCTCTCACTCCTGTCCCTGTGCCGTCCTTCCCAAGTCTGCACCCTCAAACCGTGAGCCAAAGCAAAAACAAACAAAACTATTCTTTAAGATGCCTAAATCTTACATCTATGATCGTGGCTTAACTGTTTGTATCCTGGGCGCAATGGCTCAGTGGAGAGCCTGGTGCCCTCACCGAGGACCTGAGTCCTGTTCCTAGCATCCGGCCGCACAGTTTCTGGGGCATCTAATGTTCCCCTCGGGCCTCTGTGGCTACTACATTCACATGCACACAGACGTAGACATATAATTCTGGATTTTTAAAATAAATCTTCACATGTTTACATTCCTCTAAAAGCCATGCATCGAAATCTTGGTCGCCAGTCGATGGCTTTAGGATTATTAGGAGGTGGGTACCCTGGGAGGTGGTCAGGTCACAGAGCCTCCTGGACGACATTAATGCCCTTGAAGAATAAGCTGGAGGGAAGGTGTGCTTCCCTTCCATCACATGAAGACAGAACACACTGCCCATGACCCAGAAAACAGCCCTCATCTGACGGCCTCTTCAGCACCGTGATCTTGGAGTTGGCCTACAGGGATGAAAAACCCGTTTCTTTTTTTCAGGCTGATGTTGCTTTTTCTGAAATGTCAACTCAGACTACAACACAAACTGCCTCAAAATTTAGTGATGTAAAGCCACGGACAGTGGATTCTGTGAATCAACTGGGCTAAGTTGGGCATCTCTGGTGGCATCCATCAGGAATAGCCAGATGGCATCATGGTCTCCATGAGCCTCAGTATGTCTGGATGTCTCTAATGTCTCATGAAGCCACACTCCTTACAGAAGATCCGTGCCTCTGGGAAATGACATTCTCTACCTTCACACGTGGTCCTCAGGAGACATGCTGTGGACGCTGCCTCCCACGCCAAGCAGGTGAGGGCGGGTGTGGTCCCGCCCCTCTCCGTCAGGGGATGATGGTCAACACTGCAGCTTCCTTTCTGTTGCTCTGATTAAAACAAACAAGCAAACAAAAACACTCTGACAAAAAGCAACGTGAGGGTGGAAAGGGTTTGTTCAGCGACTTCCGGGTCACAGTCCATCACTGAGGCAGGAACTCACTCAGTAGTGTGAAGCAGAAGCTTCGGAGGAGTGCTGTGTGCTCACTCCCAGGCTCATGCTCAACCAGCTTTCCCACACAGCCCAGACCCATGGCTGGAGGATGGTGCTGCCCACAGTGGACTGGGCCCTCCCACATCAATCATCAGACAGACACTCACAGACAAACCCATAAACACAGTTACTCAACTGAGACTCTTCCAGGTGACTCTAGACTGGGTCAAGCTGACAGTCTCTGCTAACTATGACAAATCCTGGAACCATGATTGGTTGTCACGAGGGGCACAGGGGTGTGGCTACCAGCCTGTGGTAAGTAGAGCCAGAGGTGTCGCTAAACCATCTACAGGGGATGAGACAATTCCCAAGTCAAAGAACTACCCTCCAAATGTCGGTGGTGCTGAGCCTGGGGTGGGGGGCTGAGCTGCCCGTGAACAGTGCCCGTGAATGAGAATCTCTGGCCGAGCTGAGCCTGACAGTGGGATGGGGATGAAAGCCCCGCAGCTCTACCGACTTTAGCCCAAGTCCAATCCACACTGAAGGGAATTTTGGATGGCTGTGTCTCATCCCTGGAATTCAACTGGGTCCCCCCCCCATTTAACAGCAAGTGCCCATAAGAAGTATTGAGTTGTATGTTGTGGGTTTCCTAAAAGCCCACCAGCTCATGGCATCACAGCAGAGAAGATACTGTATCACCTTCTCAGTGAGACACACTAACGTTACAATATTCTTAAAACTAACTGTATTTATGTTTGGGGTGCCTGTCTGGAGTGGGACAGGGAGAGGAGGCCAGAAGAGGGTGCTGAATCCACCGGAGCTGGAGTTACAGGTTGAGAGCAGCCTGACCTGGGTGCTGGGAATTGAACTCAGGTCCTCTGCAAGAGCGGCCAACACTTTCATCATGGAGACATCTCTTCGGTCCCACTTGATCACTTTAAACCTAAAAGCATGTGTTCCCAGGATTCTCCGTGTTCTCCATGTTTGTAGCACCTTAGAGCCTGGTTCTGTTTGCTTGCTTTTTGAGCGTGTCGGGCTAGCCTCACGCTCAGTGTGCACCCAGAGACACCCTGAAGTTCTGATCCTCTTGTGCCACCTCCCTCGCTCTTGGATTCCAGTCACGTGAGACCACGCTGGCTTTGGTGTTATCCAGGCAAGTACCTTACCCACTGGCCACAGTCCAGCCCCAGTCTGTGGCTTCTTAATGGCAGGGGAGGAAGGAACCAGCACTGCAACCAGTGCTGAGATGTGTGTATTCACCTAAGTAGAACTGCCGACACATTGACTAGTGGCCTTAAGCACACTTAAATGCCCAAATAAGTGTTTTCTCTTGCTGGAGCCACCTTGGAAAGCTGCACATAAAATATGTATTTATATAAGTGAAATAAATACATTTCAAAAAGCCTTCAACAGTTTCCAATATATTACGATTTGGCCTTTACTCCTTAACTCAGCTTAGAACAACAAATGGAAGCGGCTCATTGTGCCCCTTATTTACATACTTTGTGTAGAGTCCAAAACAGAATTTCTTACCTTGAGAAATGACCAGTGTTTTCCAGACTTGTCTCTGGAGAAGTCCAGGTCATTTCCAGACTTCAGACTTACTCCCAGAGAACTGAAGATATTAGTGTTTGTAATCCAGCTCTTATAACGGGTTGCGGTTCTGTGCAGAATAAAGTCAGATCTAGAGTTCAGCTGTGGGCACCGTCCAGACCTCTGTAGCCTGTGCTCTCAGGAGCATCCGAATTAGCTGTGCTTTGCTCAGGCTGTGTTGTCTGGGTGTTTTCATGTGTGCTTCTAGAATGGAGCTGACCGTGGTAGGCCCCAGCACTGAGTGACAGGGGTGTGGAAGGAAACAGTCCACAGATGTCAGGGGCGAGAGAGGCGGCTCAGAGAGTAAAGCACCTGCCACACGGGGGTGAGGGCCTGAGGCCAGACAGCCCACACCCGCCCAGAGCCACCTGTAGTCCCGGCACTCCTGCGGGAGCTGAGGTGCAGTCCTGGAAGCTCGCAGCATGGCCAGCATGGGGTATGCAGCACACAGACCAGACACCTTGCCTCGGTCACGGTGGACCGTGGAAGCCAGTGCCCAAGGTCGCCCTCTGGACCATGGCCCATTCACAAGCACACACTCTATTAAAAAAGACAGAACCAGACACGTGGAAAGATGACTCCAGTTAAGAGTGACATTAAAAATACATTAAGACAAACAGACATTGGACAGTCGAGACAGACTGGGTTTTTGAAGGGTCTGCTGGGCTGGGGATTAACCCTTCCTATTCTGGATTACGGAACCACGAAGGCATCCAAGGCAGGCCAACAAGGTCTTCAACCCTAGTTTGCCCATCCGATGCATGGCAGCACCAGCCCTGGCATAGCGTGGCACAGCAGGGGGTCCAGAGCAGAGCAACCCACCCATGGTATCAGCCGCTGCTGCCCTAAAGGGTCCCACAAACCTGGATACACCCCAACTAGGCTTGCACTACTCAAGCGGGGCGCCTCGCTCACTCTGCTTGCTGCGTCTCCACAGTGTGCTCGCTCAGGTCGCTAGCACAGCCACTTCCGGTGAGTGCAGCCGAGGACATACTGAAGCCTTTTCTCTCAGAGCGCAATGCCTGGAGCCCTGTCTCCTCTAGAGTTGTGGGAGACTCAGATCTTTCAGCCTCCATGCTGGCTTCCTGCCCTTCCCTGCTGTGTCCCAACCCTCGTCTTCCATTCTCGCCGAAAGATGCTCAGCCCCCGTCTCAGGATCTTTTCTTAGAATTGTCTCTTTTATGTTGAGGTTATAATACAGTTTCATCCTTTCCCCTTTCCTTTCTCCCTCCCATGTACCTGTCCCGGCTCTGTGTCATTGTTGTTGCGGCATATACGTGCGTGTGTATAGATATCCCTAACTCAACCTCCTCAGTCGGCATAATGCTACCTGTATGTTTTGGGGCTGACCTTGTGCTGGATAGCCAGTGGGTGGGACCTGGAAGACTATTTCTCTCGCTCTCCGCATCCCTCAGTTGCCTGTGGTTCTTTGTGTGGGGCTGAGACCCCTCAGACTCCCATCCACTCTGCGTATATATTGTTGTCTTTGCTCAGTTCGTGTCTGGGCAGTCATGCTGGTGAGGCTTTCCTGCTGTTGATCCTGACATCACTAGGGGACACAACCTCCCAGCAAACTCCCTGATCTCTTAGCTTGCGCTCCTTCTGCCCGTCTTCCAAAGCCTCCCCTGAGACTCGGGGGCAGGGGCAGATGTGATGTAGCCACTGGGACTAGGCTCCACAACTCTGGGTTCTAGTTGGCTGTGGTTTCTATACTGCTCTCCACACACACACACACACACACAGAGACACATATGCACACAATAACAGTTAACGACAAAGAGCAAGGAGGGGTCCTTGGGAAGGAGACCATGTTGCAAAGAGACGTTTCCTTGGTGAGGGGCGAGGACCGCAGTTATCCGTGGGTGTAAGGTCGAGTATTTAGCGTGTTGTTAGGCATTACAGTGGCTCAGTAAAGTGAGGCTCAGGCCCTCCTCTAGCTCTAGACAGCTGGCTAGGTTTCCAGTGGCAGGTGGGGTCGTTTTTTGAGCAACCCACAATGCAGCAGGAGGACGAGGGGAAGAACCCACGTCTTCTCTCAGTTCAAGAAGACAAGAACTGAGAGAGCTGCAAGCTCACACACCTCAGAGTGCCCGCCCCGCCCCTCACTTAGCCTTTGGGAGCATCCCTCATCAGCTGGCCCACTGATTTCTCCAAATGACGCCTTAGCTTCCGGGGGGGGGGGGGGAGAAAAATTACATCGACAGTAGAGTTCCCAAGTCTTATCTACCAGATGTCTGACGTCCCTCACAATTTTCTCAACTTCTTGGTTCTTGCTGATTGCATGTTTCATTCCAGCCTCGTCTTCCTCTGTTATCTGCATCACCTACCTTTTCAGGTATTGCTTGCACGCCCTCCTGGGACTAGCTTTTCCTATCCACCCGAAGCTCAATCCATTTCCTTCATCAGCTCCAGCTCTCATCGTTACCTATCCCAATGCCCGGCAGTCCTTGCCTGCCCCCACCCTCACCTCAGCTTGGAGCATGAAGTGCCTTCTGGACAGGAATGGAAGCTGACGAATATCCAGAGCGTGAACTCCAAAATGCAAAGTTCCACTTCCTCCCCTCGAGTGTGTGCTCACGATCAGCAGCCAGGGGTTTCCAGCTTGAGTGTGTGCTCACCATCAGCAGCCAGGGGTTTCCAGCTTGAGTGTGTGCTCACCATCAGCAGCCAGGGGTTTCCAGCT
>NW_026586383.1:9772002-9805095 GCF_907164565.1 Psammomys obesus
TCCAGCTTGAGTGTGTGCTCACCATCAGCAGCCAGGGGTTTCCAGCTCACTGAACCACCAGGACATTCAATAAAATGGCTGTTTTCTAGACTATGCCCAGAGTCCCATAAAAAGAGTGGGTCACCAGGAGAGTGACCGCCTCGCCGGCAGTCAGGAACCCCCAGACACAGAAACCAACCATTAATGCTGTAGCCAGGGACCCTTCACACCCACAGCGTGGGAAGCGCGCCCTGCCAGACCTTGTCTCTTGGCATCCTCCCAGACAGTGAAGGGCTCTGGGATGAGATCACGTGACTCCCCAGGTAACAAAGCCGCTGAGCGGCGCCTGCTCCCTTCAGCTTCCCCACACTCAGCGGAGTCTAAGGTCCGGCCAGAACTTAAGCCCCTAGGGATTCTGGGAAATGTAACTGTTGGTTTCCCAGCCTCTGTAGGAACGGAAAACACTGGAAAGGTGGCAATGGCTGTTGACGGTCGCACACCTGCCACACATCTGTAGAGGTGGCCACTGTGGCCCTGATGCTCCCTTCAATTCAACCAAGTTTGACTCACCAGGGGCACCGGATGCTTAGACATCCTGCTGACCACCAAGCCAGTGAGCACCTTCACAAAAGTCTGCAATCTGCAGACGGGGGTCTCCTACACCGACCAGCGGGTCTCAAATGCCTACGGCGGAATGACTGCAGAGCCTCTATTTGGAGAAGCTGATTTTTATTATAATGTTATTTAAAATACAGAAAGCATAAAAATAGCTATAAAATCCCCATGGTTACAAAATCTGTTTTAAAAAAAAAACTATAAAAATTAATTTGCAAATTAAACACAAGCAAAACTCTAAAATGAGTGGAATTTGAACCAATATGTCGTCTACATGATTAATGGCATTGTTTTGTTCAAAGTAAATTACCAACGTTGGACCTAACAGTAGGAGAATTCACTTTCTCGTTGTACCTTCCACGCATCAATGGTCCGATTCTTTGGGTTTTGAGTGGAATGGCCCCTTGCTTCTGTCCCTGTCAGTATCACCGTCATTATATTTTCCTTTTGAACAATGAAATCTCTTTTTTTAAGTACTGATTTTAATGGGCCAATCAATTTAATGGAGCATTCCAAAATAAAGTGCTGAAAACTTTAAAGCTCCATTTAACGGAAACTTCATCAATGCATAATTGCTAATACCCACATTGTTAATGACCTGTGGAGGGCTGGTGTGCACGGGAAGGCAGTTTGTGCATGCGACAGAGCTGCTTTGAGGTGATTCCAGCTCCCACCTTCCGGCTCTGCCGGCCACTGCCACGTGGGGTCAAGCCTCTGTCCCCCTCCTTCCTCCGTATGACCCTCTGGGAGGCCTTGGTTCCTGGGGCTTTGCTTGAGATTCAGTTGGTGTCTACAGCTGATTAATACAAACGTCGACAGGTCTGAACCATTCCTGTGAGAGGAACACCGCCCCGAAAACCAAGAACAGGGCGAGGCGGGCCTCAAGGAGGGGAAGATGCACAAAGATGTGACCAGATAATTCAAACACTGAATAGCTGATGAGCAGGGGAATTGATACCCACAGTTATATAATTAATTCAATGACCAATTAAAATAATTATGAGACTCTGCTTTCTATGTATAAAATTAGCAAAATTAAGAAGTCACGTGGTGCTGGTGTCTGGCTGTGATGTGCAGGCACTAGGGTGAAGGAACCTTCACGCAGCAGTGGTGAGAACAAGGACTGGGTGTGGGCACCAGGAGGAGCTATTACAGCTCCTTAGTGACAGCAAGTGAGCCTGGGCGGGGCAGAAATCCCACCTCAGGTGCTCCCTACAAGAGCAGGAGGGAGAGAGGGAGGGACAAAGAAAGAAGGCTCATGCTTAGGTCCATGAAGGGCTTTGTGGTAAATGAGGTGTTCATCACTGAATGAACAGGTAAGTACAGAATGGCATCGGGGCTGGAGAGATGGTGGAGGCTTAAAAGCTTCTACTGTTCATGCAGAGGACCCAAGTCCAGGGCCCAGCATCCATGTCAGGACACTCATAACTGTCTCTAACTCCAGCTCCAGGGGAATCTGACCCCTCTTCTGGTCTCCAGAGGGGCACACACATGAGGGAACACATCTGAGGAGGGGGGAGAGGGAGAGGGAGAGAGAGAAATAAATATTTTAAAAATCCTATTATCCCCTCAAGGAAGTCACCCAGCCAACAAAACATTTGTGTAAAAAGCGAACACTGAAGGATTCTCCTAGGGGAAGGAGGAAGTAAATAAGTAAAGTCCCAGTTTTATCCAGGACGGAGGTTCATTCAAGTAGAAAAGTGAGGTTGAATTTGGGCAAATAGGTCGGGACCTCTGGGCTGCCTTGTTAGTCAACTACTCGGTTTCACTCTGGGCCGCCTTATCAGTTAACGGCTAAGTTGCAAGAAAGTAACCAGAGGCTCTAAACGCTACAGCTCAGTAAAAGGACTTGCTGTGCGATCGCCGCTCTGTGCAGTAACTCGGACCTAGGCCCTTCCACCCTGCTCTGTGAGGCAAAGGCACCATCAGCCTGTAACCCTGCGAAGGAAGGGGGCGGGGCTGAGCAATCGGCTGGGCTTTAAGTTAGAAATTAACCCAGAGTCACACAAACAAGCCACTCACATGCTCAGTGTGCCTCAGACTGGGCAGCCCCAGAGCTGGCCGGGAGCCAGGGACAGCAAGGTCTGGAGAGTCAACGAAGAAAGGGGGCGTAGACCCAGACAGGTAACTAAGCAGCTGACAGGCGATTCTGTAAGAGTTCACCTTATTGTGTGTTTTACTTTTAAATGCTTTGTTTTAAGAACATCATACATGGACAGATGAAGTATGATCATATCTACCTCCCATTTTCCCTCATTTTTACTTGTGTGCGTGTGCGTGTGCGTGTGTGTGCACGTGCGCATGCAGGTGGGCTACGAGAGAGCAAGCAGCCCTTTCTCCTGGGGTGTGGGCTGTCTGGCGTGGGTGCTGGGAACCAAACTCTGGTCCTCTGCAAAAGCGGCACGTGCTCTCCCACAGGGTCTCCTCACATGCAGATGAACAAAACAAACAAGGAAGCAGATGAAACAAGGTATTTGAGAGTGTAGCTCAGCCAGAAAACAAGTGTGGCAGGATGGAGTGAGAGGGATCCCAGAGCAAACTGAAACCCAGGGAAGCCGAACCACCGCCTCAAGCGGCCACCCCCACCGCCTGACTTCCTGGGGCTCTCCAGGGCCCTGGGGCTGACAGCAGAGGCAATCCATGCTCTGACATGACCTGCTTCCCACCCTCCTTGTCCCTCCCTGCCCCCATCTGTGTGCTTCTTGGGGTCTGTCTGTAGACATCCCAAACCAAGGCCTCAGAATGCGCTGCCCCTTGCTGTTCTGACCCGGTTGCCATGACTCCACATGTCTGCCCTGTGGAGCAGGCCGGGAGCCTTCCCTCAGGGCTCCAGATTTATTGGGAACTCACAGGCCTGTGTGTCCAGCTTACATCACCCCATGATCCCGCTGGCTTCAGCTGTGACAGGTCACACTGCTTTCTAAATTTAATGCCCCAACAGCTACAACAGCAACAGCCAAAAAGAAAAAGGGGAAAAAAAATCACTAGACACCCACTCCTAAGAAAATAAATAAGATCTTCACCTCTGAGGGTGAGCTCGGGGATATTTTATTTTCACACATTTGCACAGCACCTTCCACGGGCCAAACCCATGAATTCTCTCTCAGTCTTTATCTTGACACTGTATTAAATGGGGATTAAACTGAGCCATGGCAATGGCTTCTCACAAGCCCACAGAGGGAGGCAGCAGCTGACCATGCAGAGGGAGGCTGCCCAAGGGGGAGGAGCACACAGACTCCAGCTCATAGTTCTTGGCTCTCCCCAGAGGTGGGAGCCACCTTCCCGGGAACAAGATGACTCTGAGGCCAGATGTTGTCTGAGCTGGAGCTCAGGGCTTCAACGAGCCCAGCTCTGGGGCAACGGCTCTAAGGCATCGCCACAGGGCTATGTCCAGGATGACATCGCAAGAGTAGAGGTCTAGCCGCCAGGGGACAAAGTGTGCCCAAGGCCAACGGGAGAACATGCAGGGTCTGGGGACCTCGAGAGGTAACTGTCCTATCTGAGGCCTTCCTCCTCCTCCTCAGCACACAGGCCCTTGGACAGGACAGTCAGGGAGTCCTAAACTCTGCCTTGACTTCCCACTTGCTCCACGTTAGCCACTCCCCTAGGCGCTGAGATAGAACGCCTGACTGAGAGGACCTTCCATTGGAGACTTAGCAGGAAGGTGAGGTGACAGCAGATGGAGGGGGTCAGTCAGTGAAGCCTGCTGCTGTGCACCTTGCTTTCCCCGTTTTTATGCAGCTTGGGACCCCAGCCCACTTGAGGGAGGGGCTACATTCAGGGCGGGACTGAGCTAGAAGCTAGGTAATCCTTGGCAGGCGTGGCCAGAGGCCTGACTCTTGATTCTAGGCCCCGTCATCTGGGCAGTAGTGTTACCCTTCGCTGGTGCTTTCCTTGGAGCCGTGATGTGCACAGGTGGAGCGAAGAAAGGTTTATTTTAGCTCCTAGCTTATAGCCCTTTGCCTCTTCCACTCTGCTGAGACTCAGTGGCAGCTGGAGGTGGTCAACCATCTTGTGACGGGCAGGAAGCAGAGAGGAGGAAGAGACCCAGACCAGAGGTAATTGTCAAGGCTTCCAGGCCTTCCCCAAACTGCATAATGACACAGGGCTCAAAAGGTCAACATAGGAAGCCATTTCCTACTCAAATGTCGGAAAACCTCTTCCTTCAACCTCTCCCCATCACAGGAACCTTGGGGACACGGGAAGCCAAAGCAATGGTGGGTGCGGCTTTGCTGACAGACTTACGCCTCCCCAGACAGAGGCGGAAAGCATGGGGCAGGGGACAGGGCAAATTGCAAATAGTGACCATAAGGTTAATTATGAAAATGTCACTGACTTGTCAAGTTCAAAGGGACAGAGGCAGAGGGGTTACCGTGGGCTTGTTTTGTTTGTGCAGAGTTTCAGTTTGGGAAGATGAAACCATTCTAGAAACAGCTGATGATGATGGGGGTTGTACAGCCAATCATGAGAATGCACGTACTGCCAACAAACTACTTACTAAAATGGTTAAAATGGTAACGTTTATATTTTTTCATTGTAGTAATTTTTCAAAGTAGCAGTAACCAATTTACCTTGAATTGGAAAGGTGTTTTTAACTATGGAGCAAAACGGGGAACATATGTGAAAGTGGGAGTTCAACTGTGGAAAAATTAAATTGAATTTTTTACAGCTATATAATTATAAACCCCCCAGGCTCATGATTCTGTGGGCACACTTGTACACACACACACACACACACACACACGCACACACACACCACTGTTCTCAACTGACTGGAGAGAGAACGTGTGTGAGGCAGAGCGGGGGAAGTCTCAGCAGCTGATGGCAACATCCTGAGGCTTGTTACAGAAGCCGAGGAAGAAGCTGTGTGGTCAGCTCTGTCTTCTACAGAGATCACTGGGCCACAGCTTGGGATATATAGCTGGGAGATTGCAAAGTAGCTCGGAGGGTTGGAATCTGCCCAGTTACTGTGCTTTAAAACTGATCATGAATCTAAAAGGTCCTGTCTCAATTATTTGGGAACCAGCTGAGGCAGAGAAGCCCTCTAGAGTCCAATATTTATTCTACAGCAATCTTGACTCCTGACGAGTGACCAGCTGACCTGCTTGTCGCCTTCCCTGACATGAGGGACTGTATGCTCTCACACCGTGAGCACAAGTAAACCTTTCCTTCCCCAAGCTGCTTTTTTCAGGCATTTGGCGCTGCCTTGGGAAGGGTGGCAGCCAGGCAAGGGAAGCCCGGCATCTGCCTGGATGTTTCTGTCTGGCGTGCAGGAGCCTGTAAGGCGAGGCTGCCCATCTCTGGCTGTAAGAAGGGCTCCTCAGTGTTAATTATGCTCCCACTAATTACAGACAGGACTAGCAGCTTTATTGGAAGGGGTGGGCCTGGAGCAGCCTCGAGGAGAAAAGATGAGCTCAGCTCCCACCTCACGCTGGAGTCTAGTCCGAATGCCAGAAGGCGTTCACCAATCTGCCTTTCTTACTAGCCACACAAAGGATGCAGTTTCGAGTGCTTGAGCTGGTGGGCCATTGGGGGCTCAGTGTGTAATGGGGATCAGCATGAAGGGGAATGAAAGATGAGCATGTTCCCCAAGCTAGGATAGCCTCCCCCAAGCTGTACATGACACCAGCTAGTTAATAACAGGCTTCCAAAGAGCCAAGGGCAGGAGCCCTCACGCCAAGGCCTCCTGCCCTGCTCCAGGGCATTTCCATGTCAAAGAGAAAGGTATATCTGAATGGCGAGGAAATGTGACATCTATGTTTCAAGCCTGAAAGAAGGGAATGCTAAGGGGTTTAGAGGCCAGAGAGTGGTCCTGAGCCAAGGAGATCTGGGATCTGTCCCATCCCATCCTGGGACCTCTCAGATCTGGAACCAGCAGCCCCCGTCCCTGCAGAGCACCCAGCCGGCCAAGCCCCACACAAGATGCTTTGTTCCCACCTCTACTCCAGGGCTGTGGTGGCTGAGAGCAGCGACCAAGGCCTCCCCAGGATCCAGCCACACTGACTGCCAAGAACAAGCCCTCAGGTCCCCAGATTGCCTGTGAACAGAGCCACCCGGAGCCACCAAGGACTAGCCACCCCTTCCCGGCCTTGGCAGCTCATCCACCTACCTCAGGACCTGTCAGGCCCTGTCAGGCCCGGGCAGGCAGATGCTCCTAAGGACAACGACTACAAACAAACTATGTGCAGTCCAAAAAGATGTGGAGTTTATCTTTGTGGTCATGAGGATGAATGGCCTGCCCATCCTGCGGGGGAAGCAAGCCGGGTAAGGGGCTCCGGCCTTGAGCAGTGGGCTGGCTGAATCTTTCAGAATGTTCAGCCAGCGTTTTTAACCATCTGAATGTTGTGTGTTCACGACAGAGAAGTCAGAATCAAGAACCGTTCTGCACCAATGGGTGCATCCTCCGCAGATCACAGGGCTTCACGGCCACGCTGTTGAGAACCCAAATACACAGAAACCAAAATGGCCGGCAGCAGGGACAGTGCTGCTCTGAAACTCTGTCCGCAGCTACAAGTGGAAACTTCCAAGAGTGAGTGTGACCTCCACAGAGAGGAGGGGAAGGGAGAGAGGAGGAGGGGAAGGGAGAGAGACGAAGGCGCAAGCAGGAGGGCAGAAACTCTAGCTCTAGCTTTTGCAGATCATAATTCCTGGAAACGGCTGATGCCTAAGTTTTGCCTTTTATAGTCACAATGAGAAAAATCTGCACAAGTGATACACAAGTTAAAACCCCATGGAAGGCTAACTTTGAGGGCTAACCCAGGGTGCAGGACAGAGGTTCTGGGGCCCTTCAGTTCAAGTGAATCTCTCAGTAACAATTCAATTTTCCATACATTGTACATACAACTATTTACATATAATACATGCAAACACTGCTTTTACTTGTGTGCACGTGAGTGTGCGTGCACACACACGCTGCCGTGCACATGCCAGAGGACTGTGGGTATCAGTTCTCTCTCTCTGCCACTCGGATCCCACAGACCATCGTAAGGCCTGGCAACAGGCGCCTTCACCGGCGGGGCCGCCTCATCGTCCCGCAAACCTGTTGTTAGAGATGTCGCTCCTTGCATTCCACGCGTGTGTGACGTCTGTGTAACCGGCTGCCTCATAGCACACACTTGGATTGTTTCCGTTTTGCTCTGCAAGCAGAAACGGTGCTGTGCTGAGCTGGACCGTGGCTATCACCACCGCTATCTTCGGGGTAAGTCCTCCTCGCAAAGCGAGTGGAAGGCTGTGTGTAAGTTACGATTCTTAGTGCACGCTGTCAAAGCGCGTCCTCCTCAGGGTTCCGGGCCCACCGTCCCTCTGCACCGGGCTCTCAGCTGGAAATGCCTCTCTGTACCTACATCCACGGGCAGGAACCCTGGCGTGTGAGCACAGCTCTCAGGCTTCTTACCCCCCTCAGTAGGAGCATTTGTACTCGTCACTGCAGACGAAGGAGAGCATTTCAGCAGGGACGGGACCCTCCCCATGTGGATCACGTGTGCACAGCGTGTACTTCGCAGTCACTGTCTGAAGTCAGAAAGTTCCACGCTCCAGCACAAGTGAGGCTCCAGGGATGGAGACGAAGGCTGTGCACCAGTGTTCACTCACGCTTTCCTCAGTGTGGGTTCTCTGTGTGTGTAGTTTCACCTTTGCCACACTGACCTGTAAAACACACTTGTGAGCTGTCTCCTCACTGAGCTGGGCAGCAGCTCAGGGCCCTGACTCCAGCCGCCTTTGGGGGTCTGTTGGACCTCTGACCCTTTGGCACCCACCGTTTCCTCACAGCCCCCCCCCACGCACATGCGGACACGCACACACCAGGAAACCTGCAGCCGTGCCTGCACTCCTAGACTGTCACATCTGCCCTGTATCTCAAGGAGGATGGCTGTGCCCGCCTCACGGGTGAGGTCTTTGAAGCTGAGACCAAGGCTAGCATACGTCTGTACACAGCCCAGTCCCTGGGTCCCCGTGCTAGCTGTGCCAAGGGAAGGTGTCTGCTCTGGCCAAGTGTGCCCCTGGTGTCCTAAAGTCATCACAGGCACTGGTCAGGAGCCGCCAAAGGACAAGGTGGCGCCCAGTGTGGGCACAAGCAGAGCTCCCCAGGTTTCTTGACAAGCTGTGGGAGCCGGGGTGAAGGCAGAGATGATGTAAGCATGAGGACATCAAGTGGACCCCGGTACCCACATTAGAAGCCAGGCATGACTACTACACCCACCCACAGCCCCAGGAGGGAGGAGAACTAAGATGGCAAAGACAAAGAAATCCCTTTTCTGAGTGTGTGTTTGTGGGGACTGGCATGTTCACACACACACAGGTGCTAGAGGAGCAGAGGAGTGAGTGAGTGCTGGGTGTCAACCTAGTCTGGCTTACATCTCCAAACGAGAAAAGTGTAGGTGACCGGAGAACAACCACACTGCTGATAGTGTCGCTGATGGTGTCAACTGATAGGGTCCAGAATCACCTAGCAGGCCAGGCACGCCTGCCACAGGTTATCTAGACCAGGTCAGCTTCCGGCAAGTCCTGGAGGAAGTGTCTGGATCTGCTCAGCTACAATGGGAGACATGCCCTAACCATCTTGTTAACTGAGGTGGGAGACACTCCCTAACTGACAGACTGGAGAGAGACAGAGAGAGAGAGAGAGAGAACATTCATCTCTCTCTGCTTCCCAACTCTGGCTGCAGCATGAGCAGCCACCTCATGCTCCTGCCACAATGGACCGGACCCTCAAACAGCACACCTAATAAACCCTTCAGTCGGTTTGTTGGGGTGCTTTGTCACGGCACAGAAGTTATCGAGACAGCACCCAAAGTTCCAGTCTCGGCAGGACCTTAGGTAACCATTGTCTCTCTTGGAGTGTTCTCTAATTTCCAAGTCTCCTTGGTTGGTTTGAGGTTAGTTTGTTGATGTCAGATCTTGAGGCTGACAAACCGCTTCTCCATCCCTCCTCTCCTCTGCCTCTTCCGTGGTGAAGCTGTCCATCCTCCCAGGCTCTGTCCTTCCCTGGGGGCACAGCAGTGAAAAAGATGAAGTCAGGTAAGTCTAGACAGACATCCTAGAGCTTGCGGGGGGGGGGGGGGGTGTTGCTTTAGTTTGCTCTTTCGGGCTTTTGGCTTTGTTTTGTTCTTTTTAAAAAAGGCTCTCACATAGCCCAGGCTGGCCTAAAAGTCGACCGGGAGCCAAGGATGTCTTTAACCTCCTGATTCTTCTGCCTGTCTCCGGAGTGTTAGGGTCCCAGGCTTGTGCCACCGTGTCTGGTTCATGAGGTGCTGGGCATGAGGCCAGGGGGTCAGGCCTGCTTGGCGAACACTCTACCAACTGAGCTACACACCAGTCTGTCTGTCCGTTTTTTAGAGGGGGTCTTGCTAGGCAGCCCAGGCTGTTCTTGAAGACCCTCAGGCCTCATCCTCCCAAACCACACTCCCTACTCATTCTTCCTTCTTCTCTTCTAACCGGGGACCCTCAGAGGCCAGGCCACACTTCTTACAAGCCACTTACTGCTCAGCAACCACAGCTGAGCAGACTTGGCACGGAATCACCATGTTCCTTGAATAAAATAAAATTGATTATTCAAATTCACCAGAATCTTACAGAATTTATTTTACGTTTCTCCTATTTACGAACTTTTAAAAAGTTATTGCTGTTGCAATGTGTCTTCCGACCAAAGGAAACATCTGATTTTTTTTTTTTATAAAGAAATAAAAATAAAAGTCGTCCATTGTTCTGGGTTCCTCGCTGTGCTGTTCAGGTCCCTGCTTGCTTGGACTGCCTCTGTGATGCTTGTTATGTGAGGTCAGGAGAGCAAAGGCTGAAGCCACAGGAAGCAGATTGCGGAGTTCCTGCTGTGCGGAGCCAGGGAGGGTGTGGCGCCCAGCTGAGCAACCTGGACTCACCCCTGCGTGGCAAAAGGCTTATCCATGGCCTATGCCCATTCTTTCGTCAGGTTCCGGAACCGTAAGGTCCCACTGCGTAAACGGGGAAACTGAGGCACCGTGCAGATTCGGCAGCACTTGCCAGAACCCCAGGCAGAGCCAAGACGCACGCATCTGTTTTCCCTAGGTGTTTTGTTCCCTGGAGAGGCCGAGCGGGGACCTTGCAAGCCTGGAGGAATCCACCCACGGAGAGTTGCCGAGCACCCACAAAGCCGCACACCTGCTCTGGTGGGCGGGCGACCCCACCCTCGGAAAGCTCCGGACTGGGAGCTGAACAATCCGAGGTGTCTACAAGTTCCACTGCGGGGACGAGCGCCTGAGTCACTGGAGGTGCTCGCAGCCCCCTCGGTGGCTCCTCCCACCCAGGCCCTGGCCCCGCCTCCTCCCGGCTGCATCCTTCCCGGACCTCATCCAGGCAGCCTTCTGCAGCGCCACAGCCAGTGAGGACGCTTCTCGGCAGAGCGAGAGAGGAGGGGCATTGGAACAGGGAGCGGTGAGGGCTGAGTCCTGGGAGGCTGCTGCCGAGAGGACTCCGTTCCCTACTGTCCCGTGGGACCGCAAGCCACGCCTCCCGTCGACGTGCCCCGTGGCGCGTGCAGCCTGCCTGTGCTGGGCGGCATGGGTTCTTCCGGAACGTTTCCAGCTCCGCAGGCTGGCCTCTCCGGGCACAAGAAGCCAAACCGTCAGAGCTGGCAGGCCATGGAAGCACCTTCCCTCCACCTGTCACCCAGCCCCTTCCGAAAACGGTTCCACAGTAGGACACACTTTGGGTGTTCGTGGGCAGTCGCTACGTGAGTGAGGAAGAATGATGTCAGAAGGAAGTGTCTGCAGAGATCGAAGGGGCTGTGACTTTCTGCAGGAACGGCCGCCAGCTGCCCGGGAGCTTGCGTAGAACAAAAACGCCCGTCCCTTCATCACCTGCCCTTGCCCTTGAAAACACAGAAGGGAATGGTGGCAGGATTTACGGGAGCAATGAAAGGCCAGCCCCACCCTTGGCCTCTTCTCATGACTCATGTGTCCAGGCATTCACAGTAAGACAATTCAACTCAACCAGGACACTGGTGAGTGCCAGGGACCAAGGAGTGTCTTTTCAAATGAAATGGCCAAAGCTGTAGAACCGGGAGTCTGGAGTTTCTCTAATCCAGTTCCTTCACAGTGCATATGGGGAAACTGAGGACCGTGCTAGTACCCGACCGTTGGTCACACAGCCAGGGGGAAGCACTCTTTCCGCCTAGAATCCAGGACAGGTGGAGAGCAGGCAATTCTCAGACTGGGAAACTTGGGTGACCAAGTGAGAGCCAAATGGAGGACAAGTTAATGAAAAAACCAGAAGCAAAATTAAACAGTATGTCGAGAGCAATAACCAACCAGGCTTATGACTAGAAGAAAAAGCTGTTGTGATCTGAGCATTTGGTCCCACCAAAAGCCACATGCTGTGTGGCTTATTTTCAAGGTGGTGGCACTAACAGACAGGGCCGAGGCAAGGGGGCAAGTCAGAGGTCGGGGCCCTGAGGAACAGCTCAGTGCCTTGTACGTGACTGTTCTCCAAGGAGGAGACTGCCTCTTGGGAAGGTCACCTGTGCCCCAAGCCAGGCTATTGACCATTTCCTCCCCTCAGGCAGGAACGGAGAGGGTCACAAGACCCTCCCCTGAGAATCGGCTGCCCCTTCCCACTGTGTGTGCGACACTGCCTTACTTGCGTGTGGCTTCAGGGAAGGACTGCATTACACAGGTCTGAGAGGAGCAGGAAGGGAGGCTCCTTCTACGAAGCGATGGGGAAGCCACCATCCCTGGCAGGTAAATGCTTGTCATATGTGGTCCTCTGGGAGAAGCGAACCCTACAAGTGACCCCTCACCTCTGCTCTGTAGTGAAGCCCAGTAAACTTGCAGGTTCTCCAGAGTGGACTTTGGTGGCGTTGTGCTTGGTTTGTCACTGGGGCCTCGAGAGAGGGGACGGATATTGTTTACATGACATTCCCTGGAAATGAACTTTAGCAACATGGCATTATAAAAAAGACTCAGGGAGAGACACTTGATAAGACCTCTGGTCTCTACAAGAGTGCACACACACACACACACACACTCAGAAATCTGAGCTTTTGAGACAGCTCAGTGGGTTTGAATCCACACACCCAGCAATGGGGAGGCAGAAAGAGGGGATCCCTGGGGCTCACTGGCCACATGGTTTAGCCAAATCTTTGAGATCCAGATTCACTGAGCAACTCTGCCCCCAAAATAACCTGGAAAGTGATTAAGAAAGGTATCAGTGTTAACCTCTGAACTTCACATGTGTGAACAAATGGTGTGCATACATTCGTGAACATATACACACAATTGATTAATTAATTTAGGCCTAATAAATTCATCTGGTCCCTTACCATCAGCAAGGACACTGCTCAATAGAACGACTTATGACCCAGGCTGTCCCCAGGGGCAGGATCTGCTGCCATTTTCACCAGCCTCTGGTAAAACACACTTTTGTGGTTTATAAGCCACCTAGCTTGAGTTATTTCTTCATAGCAACCCAATAGAAGGAAGCAGAAAGCAATTAAGAAAAACCGAAGCCAGCAGCATCGCACATCGACAAGGAGGATGGACATGAGCACGCTGTATGGAGTCTACGGGACCACCTGGGGGCAATGGAGAGTTGTCCGGGGGCTGTGAAAATGCGCCTCTGTGGCTCAGCGACCCACCAGTTCCCTGGAGAAGCATGCTGAGGTAAGAGGCGCCCTGTGTGCAGAGAAGACAGGACCAGAGGATTCGTGTCTGCCCCACTGGGCTCCTGGGGAGGATGGAGTGAGGGATGCCGCTGACCTGCCCTTTATATGGTGTTCTATTTCATGTTCACTTTAAGACTGTTTCTCTCTATCACACAGATAGTGAAAGCTAAATTTTAAACTAAAGAACAGAGAGCTGAGCCCTCACGACAGAAGAAATTTAAGACAATGTAGGCAAGTCCTGTCACCACCACTGTGGTCAGTGTCAGATTTAAAGGCACCTGTCTGTGGACCATAACTAGCCATGTTCGTCCTGCTCTGTCCTGTGGTGGTGGGTGAGGGGTAGGCAGAGAGGACAGAGAGTTTGGGGTGAATGGAATAACTTCTTCAGGAAAAGCAAGGGGGAGAAGCTTTCCTGTGTTAGCCTTCTTGCAGAGACGACGTTTCTCATTTGCCGGTGCTGCGCTGACCATCCATCCGTCCACACAAAGCGGTCAGAGAGCCAGCACCAACCTGAGCAAGATCAAAGGGACCGGCCCCAGTCCTGGGGGAGGGGCCTTCTCACAGAGAAAAGAAGGTGAGAGAAGCTGACTGGTCTGAAAATTGTTCTTTAATGGTTTGATTTCACCCTCCTCTTGTTACCTGGTAACACACATCTTCCTGTAAATCTCCAGCTCCAGCTTCATGCAGCTTGGCAGCTCAATTTCCTCCCAGCCTCCTGGTGACACAACAGGTCCTGCGGTCACCTATCTAAGGAAGGCACACAGGGGCCTTTAAGACTGCAGCCCAGGTCTCACCACCCTTCTCTGGGGAAGATTTTCAGCCCTGGGAGGGTGGCTTTGTTTCTCCTGTCACCCCTGCCTACTGTCACCCCAGCTCGGAGGCCATTCTGGAATTGATTGCTCCTGCTTTGGGTGGAGGTTAGCTATCTCTGAAACAATTGACCACTCAGTCAAGGAGACTTCCCTGAAATGACAGTGATCTTGGATGTGCACAGCATAAAGGAACAATAATCATAAGTCTGTTTCCTGAGTCCTTCTTCCTCCTCTCTGCCTGGACCAGCCACTGCTCTGTCCACCCACAGCCAGTAGATCGTGATGTGCTGGCTAGGGAACATTTTTTTTGTGACACATTCTGTCCTTTGGAATTGGTCTCTGGTGGTATTTTCCAAAGTGAACTCCACACAACTTGGCTCCCATAAAAGGAGCATTCTTTCTCTTCTGGTGACTGAGGGAAAAGGAGAATTGTGGAATGAAAGGGTGGTAAAGGGGCTGCTGAAAAACTGAGGTGCTGACAAAGTCCTGCACCTGGGTGGAGAAGGCTAAAAGTGCTGTGGTGAGACACTCTGAGCAAAAGCAAGAGGAAAAGGCTTCATTGGCTTATCCTTCCAGGTCACAGTTCCCCATTGAGGGAGGGCAGGGCAGGAGCTCAAGGCGGCAGCTTGAAGCAGGAACTACAGAGGAACGCTTCGGACTGGCTCAGTCACTATTTCTTATTCCCTCAGACCCCGCATAGGGTTGGTGCCACCCACGGTGGGCTGGGCACCCCACATCAATCACCAATCTACAGACGTAGCCACAGGCCAGCCTGAGCTCCTCAGCTCCTCAGCAGAGCTCTTCCTCCTTGGTGACCTCCTTGGATCACGTTGTCAGTGAGAACTGACCATCCCAGCTCAGTCATCCGGCCTCAGTAATAACTCAGACAAGCAATAGTGCAAGGCAGAGAAGGGGCGTTTATTCTCTGTGCCCACAAGTGCATCCTCAGAACCCTGACAGGAAGTTAGGTTTAAACAGAAGGCAAGGGGCAGGCACGGGTGAGCATTCCTGGCCAACGTGGGATCCTGTTCACCATTATCCTAATCCACTTCCCCACAACATTCTAACGTGTTGTTAGAGTATGTCTTCGTGGGAGACAACCCTGTCCCAAACACACACACACACACTTCAGGTTGGCACCAAGAGCTCAGCCTTTTTCTTCTCCCAACACGAGCTCCTGGAGGAAACACCAATCTTGGGGTGTGATGTCTTACCAGCTTGACAACAGGGTCTTTAGGTCTGTGGTTCTCAACTTACGTATTGTGACCCTTTGGGGGTCAAATGGCCTTTTCACAGGGATCGCCTGAGACCACAGGAAAAACAGACATTTACATTAAGATTCACAGCAGTAGCAAAATCACAGTCATGATAGCAATGACAATGGCTGCATGGTTGGGGTCCCCGCAGGAGGAAGTGTGTTAGGGGCCACAGCGTTTGGGAGCTGGAGAATGGCTGCCCTGCTGCCAGAGCTGTGCCCCTTTGCCTTGGTCTGCGGTCCAGTGGCCTCCAGGACACGGCTCCTAGAATACCCCAGAGGACGCTGACTGGAAAATATTCTCAGGAAAATTGCTCAGGAGGAAACGAGGTGTGGAAAGGAAGGGAGTGGCCAGGGAGCAGGGAGCCCCCGGGTCTCCCCCTGAGGTGCCCCGCCAGTGCTGGCTCAGTGTATGCAGGCACCACTCTGTGGAGGGAAAGTTGGTGTGAGTATGCGGCAGGCAGCAGAGTCCAGGAATGCCTCCCCAACGCGAACCACCTCGGCTCTTCACCCCCTGCCTGGGGAGCAAGGCCTGTTTATCTTCTAAGATCCTCCTCTGAACTATCCTCTTTGAGCCCAGCATCCTCCCTGGCGCTCTGTCAGCGCCTCACCCCTGTTCACTTACACCGCAGGCCACACGTGGAGGCTCTGTCCCTCCCAGACACTCTCACCTCCTAAGTGCTGGTTGGGTCAGCTGCTCTCTCCAAATGCGTTCCCACTGGTCGCTCTGTGGCAAGCACTGCTCTCTTGATTCCAAGAACACAGAAGTAAAATAAGATGGAACCGGGGCTGGAGAGGTGGCTCTGAGGTCGCAGGCGCTGGCTGCTCTTGCAGAGGACCTGGCTTGGGGTCCCAGCGCCCACATGTGGTTAACTGCAGTCCCAGAGGATCGTACGTATGCGCCCTTCTGGTCTCTGAGGACACTGCTTGTGTGTGTTACACTTACATACATGCAGGCAAGCACTTGTACACATGAAATAAAAATAAATTTAAAAATTTAAAAGAAATAAAATGAAGAAAATCCAAGTCCCCACTTTCTTGATTTTAACAGCCCTCTCGCTCCCTCCCTACCCCCAATGAATCGTTGATGTTGAAGAGAATAGGGAAAGCCAGTGTAGGCGTACACACTGGCAGTCTGAACGCTGGGAAAGCTGGGGTAGGGAGCAAGGCCGAGGGCAGGTATTGTCTACACAACACGATTCTGTCTCAAAAACCGCAACAGACAAAACCCTAAACCAGCCACAGCTTAAAACGAGGCATTATTCTCCACCTCTTGCACCAGAGATTGCCAAAGTGACCCCAACTAGATTTTGAAAACACCCTACCACAAGAGAGTCCTCTGAGCTGGTTCTGTCTTCCAGGCCTCCCCACCGCCCCGGTGCAAACCAGCTGGGGACAGGAGAGGGGGCCGCTGAAGGGACAAGAAAGCCATGACCTTCTCTTGTCCTCTTGACACATCTCCTTGGAACCACCAGTCCACGCAGCAATGGCGTGGAAGAGATGGCAGTAGATTCGAGAGTAGACAAATTAGAGACTGGGGAAGGCAGAGCCCAGAGCGCAGCCCTGGCTGAGAAAAACACTCGCATTTGTATCTCAGCTACTTGAACGTCCTGAGTGGGGCACTCACATTTGATTCTCTTAATTGACCTATTTTCTTTAATCCCTTCTAGCTTTTCAGAGCTCATTCTGTGTGTCCTGATAGGGCTGAGGAGGAGGTCCAGAGGTGTCCTCTCTCTTCTGTCTGCCTCACTCCCTCACTGAGGGTGGCTGAAAGCAGTCTCTGGTGTGCCCCAGCCTCAGGTCTTCCGTGAAGTCTCAGAGGCGTCTGTCCGGCAGCCGTGATCCCCCTGAGGGTGGACTCTGCGATGGGCCCAGTTCATCCCATATTTGGAATTGCAGAGCTACAGGTCCCCAGAACAAAGGTAGGAAGGACTGCAAAACACAGAACCTGACAGGTGACCCGCAGGAGCCTGACAAAGGTCACTCTGACGTCTTGACATTCCTGTTTATCTGCATACTTCTGAAAGGCAATTTAAATCATGCGGGGCCTTTAAAATCTCCCTTTGAGAGAATCAAATTATGAGGGAGAATAAGAATGAGTTGATGTTATTTACATGGTTTAGGTTTCCTCTTCTGAAAGGGGGAACAGCACAGTCACACACACTGGGACAATAAAATGGTTACAAAGTCACATTCAATGCTTACATGGTCACATTGTTCGAGCTTTATTTACAGAGCATCTTTGCAGAAAGTCCTGTTGGATAGCTCTAGATTAGATGCTTCCCAGAGGCTGAAAGTGGAGCAGAATGAACTAAGAGCTAGTTGCTGATCACAGGGAAGGGCTCCTGTCAGAGGGCCAAGGTGTTCAGCAGAGAGGATTCTACACAAACTGCTTCGGGACACTCCTGCCTCCAGTGGGTGTGACAGTTTCCCAAGGGGGGGGGGGCTTCTCTCCAGGGAGCAAAGTCCAGCTGTGGAGCCTTGAGCAGGTGCAGCAGGCTGGACACAGCGAGAACAGATTTGCACTGTGCATCATGCTCCCAGGGAGAGAGACAATACCACGGGTCCAAGCTGGGAGGCCTGGGGACTCCACCAAGACAGCAAGAAGGAAGGGACAGACAGACGTCATTCCATCCTTCCTGCTGTCCTATCCTTTGTAAACTTTTTCATGGAAATTAAATCTAGAAAATCAAGGCCTAGAAGCCTAATTCAGATAGTTCTCTTAAGAAATGTGTCAGAATGTGGCAGCCCCGGGCTGAGGCTATGACAAGTGGGACATGCCTGGCAAGCTAAAAGCCCTGCTCTCAATTACCCTGAACCAGGCACGGTGGGGGGTGAGGGCAGGAGGATCAGGACTTCAAGGCCAGATAGGGATGCACGAGACCCCATCTCAGTCCCCTTTGGCTGTCCTGGCCGCCACGGCTCACCTTGGCATAGTGGTTTAGCAAACACTGTTGAATTCATTAACCAATCCCCTGTCACTCACATGAAAAGACGGGATAGTTGCCCAGGACAGCATTTACCCATTGATGTGGGCACCAAGGGTGGTGTTTATCAGCAGGTCCCTGAGGCCAGCAGCCACTGCTCAGTTCCACTGTCCTGTGTAAGGACAGCTGGGCGTGGATTGCAGCCCAGTGCTAGAGTTAGGCGTTGGAAGATCCCTGAGCTCACTGTGCAGACGGTGTACGCTGACCTGGTGAGCTCCAGACCAAAGAGAGACTGTCTCCACAACCAAGACAGATGCACCTGCGACCGTCTTCTCTGTCCTGTGCGCACTCACACGAGTGTAAAGGACATTTTAATTTTCTTTTGCTGAGGATAAGGTAAGTTAATTAACCCTTCTCTCCAGCCTATGTAATTTTGAGAGTGCCCTAGCCATGTGGCCGAGGTCAGCTTAAGTGGCGTGTGATTTAGCTGTAAACACACTCGTGGGTGTGTAAATGTCTTTCTGAAGCTGGAAGTCCTGCCTGGTGCAGGACTTCAAAAGTAGCTCGGGGAAGAGTGGACTTCAGGACTGACTCGGTGCAGCGCAGGTGGTCATAGAATTGTGGGCAAAAAACTCAGAAAAACAATGTTTGATGGCCAAGAAAACAGACACTTTCAGGTAGTTGAGCAAAGTGGGAGAAAGCCAGGGAACAGCAAGCAGAGCTTGCACACAGCTGTCTTTCCATGTGGGTGGCCATTTGTGTGAACCCAGGTTGAAACCTCATTAACTTCATGTGACCAGAACCTGGGACTGGGGGGGGGTCACTTGGTTCTTCCACTCTACCAAGCACCCACCAGGCTCCTGTCTCACCCCATACATAAACCTCAATACACTAGCCAGACGTGCAAGACAGCCTGATAAGATTATGGCTGTCGAGCACGGATCAAATGGTCACACACGTGTGGTGGTTGGTGGTCAATGTGACACAGTCTAGAATCATCTGGCCTTTGAAGAAGCCTCTGAGAGAATCTGGGAAGGCTAGCCTTAACTGTGTTCACGGGTGTGAGAAGGCCCGCCCACTGAGGGTGGCACCATTGCCTAGGCTTGGTGTGGGAAGGCCTGTCCACCGAGGGCGGCACCGCTGCCTAGGCTTGAGGACCTTGCACTGTGCAGGTGGAGAGGCACCAATGTGCACTGACTCTTGACGTGTGTTCTCTTGTCCGTGGGTGTAGTGTGCTAGCTGCTTCAATGCCACCTGACTTCCCTGAAATGATGGAGTCTAACTTCCCTAAATGATGGGGAACGGTAACCCAGATAAGCCCTCTCTCCCTTCGTTATCACCACAACAGGAACAAACTGAGAGTAAGCCAACTGCAGTGATGTGACACTCCGCCAAGGGAAGAGCCAGGCCGGGCACGAAGCCCCGGGTAGCATGCTTCCCTAGCTTGCATGAGGCCCTGGGTCCAGTCCCCACCGCCATGTAAATTAAGTGTGAGGGTTCAAGGTTATTCTTGAGGTCAGCCTGGCACAACATCAGATTCTGTCTCAAACACAAACAGACCAAGCAAGCTGGCAGAGGCCAGTCTCCAGCACCCTCTGGGTACGGTGTCGTCTCCTTCCCAGTCCTGAGCCAGCTTGCAACTATGGGGGTTTGGGGTTCTCATTTGGAGGCAGGTAACCAGCAGGTGCCCCCCCCCCCCGACTGGGTGCACAGGCAAAGGATGGGTGCCGAGAAAGTAAGCAGTGACTGAAGGGTGGTGGGGAAGGGGAAGGGGGAGCGGGCTCAGCACGGTGGAGCAGGAGCCTAGACTAGACTGTGAGAGCCCGAGGCCAGTCTCCTTCATGAGGCCATTGTCAGAGCAGGACTGGGCTCCACAGAAGGCACAGACACCCCAGAGCCGAAGTCCTCCTCACCCCGTGCTTCGCCCCTCCGGGGGGCACCTGAAATATCTGAGACCATCCTGGTTACCTCAGTCTGGGGAGGGGCTGCTGCCAGCAAGGATGCCAAGGATGTCACTCACTGCCCCAAGAACTATATGGTCCACACTCAGGAGAACCAAGACCAAAAAACTGCTTCCTGGGGACTAAGCACAAGCCTGCAGGGGAGTGAGTCTTCTGAGTGTGCGTGCACTTCTGCACACGGGCGTGTCTGCACACACACTCATGAGGAGACTGGAGGTCACCAACAGGCATGCTCTTTGATCTCTTCCCACCTTAGCTTTTGAGGCAGGCCCTCTCCCAGATCCTGGCTGTCATGGTCGACAGGCGGGCCAGCTCCAGGGATGGCTGGCTTCTGCCTTCCTCCTTCCCACCCCCAGAGCTAGGAACCTAACCTGAGGTGCCCACGCTTGCACATCTCTCCAGTCCATGCCCTGCCCCATCTATTCATCTTGTGCCATAAATGGGTTCTGAGGTGCCCTTCCCCACATCCGCTTCTCTTGGCCATGCACAGCCCTCCCACCCTCACTATGAGCTGCTCAGGGAGCACCCTCACCTTCTCCCCTGCCAGAATGGAGCCTCCCAGGGCTACCGGGGGTCCCTCACTCTACCCCCAGCCTCAGGGGAAGGAGCCCTCCTTCCCCCTGTTGACAGCAGGACTCTGAGAACAGAAAGCAGACCTCCTGGAGGCCTGCTGCTCCCAGGTAGGCACCCCCGGGATGAAGGCAGGCAGCGAGTTCTGTTGAAGACAGCATTGCTGCCGCCATCCCCATCCCTGGAGACAGTGGTGGGTGTAGGTTGAGGGGCAGGGCAGCCGTGTGCACAGTAGGGGAAAAACATCAGAAGCTCACAGCCTTCCCACAAAGCTTGCCCCCAGCCTCTGGCCCTGCACGGAACCTCCTCCGGCTCTCAGGAAGCGGATGCAGCACGAACTGGCCAAGCAAACCCTGAGTGGGCAGCGCTTATCCACAGGAGGGCAGGACTCATGCTCACTCAGCCCACTGGTGTCCAGGCCTCTGCCATGTTGTGGTTGTCTTCTCTCCCTGTACGGCTCACCTACACTGGTTCTAACCAGATCGCTGTGGTGTCTGGTGGTCACCAAACCCAGCTGACCCACCTCTCGATACCACTCATAACCACTCTCCCCTCTTCCCCTCTACCCCTCCACCTCAGCTCCCACATTACCTCGATCTGGGTGACTGCAGATATAACTGGCTTTCGTAACTCTGCCTTTTGACCTTTTGGCACTCGCTTTGTAGCAGAGGATGACCTTGAACTCTGATCCTCCAGCCTGGTGTGAGGGCCCAGGGCTGACTTCACCCATTAGGCAAGCCCTCAGTCTGTCTTGTGATCCTTAAGAAACATGGCTCTGCTCGGCGGCCTCCTTAAAGCCCTTGGAACACTTACCTTTGCTTCTAGAAAACTCCAGATTCCTTAATGCTAGATGAAAGGTCTGGATGCAGTCTCAGCTTATCTCTGGGCAGCCAAGCCCTGGGGAAAGATGACTTCATGAGAGAGAGGGGAGGGAGCGGAAGGGAGGCTAGGTGTGTGGCCCTGGCCCTGTGCTTCGTTCAGTGTGTGAATGTGGGGTCAGAGAAGGCAGTCAAGCATCCCTCTCAGTCTCTGCCTCAACGTCTTGAGACGGGGTCTCCCAGTGGATCTGGAACTCACGGATTCAGCTAAACTGATTGGCCAGTGAGCCGCAGCAGGTTCTCTCCTGCCTCTACCTCCGCAGCTGTGGATCCCAGGATGAACCCCTGCACCTCATTCTCCAAGGGTGCTGGACTCTGAGTTCTCATACTTGCACGCTTTTCTCTGTCAGGCCCGGTGCTCTGCTTCTTGGTCAGTCCAGCCAGGGCAACCGTGCACAGCCCAGGACCCCAAAGCAACAGTGGGGCTAGTCCAGAGGGTCTCGATCTGTGGGTCGCGACCCCTTTGCCAACCCTCTGTCTCCGGAAGTATTTCTATTGCCAGTCATAACAGTGGCAAAACCACAGCTATGGAGTAGCAATAAAAATTACCATTTGTTACATTACCAATCAAAACAGTAGCCAAATGGCAGCTGTGAAGTAGCAAGAGAAATAATTTTATGGCGGGGTCACCACAGCCTGAGGAACTGTATTAAGGGGTCTCAACGCTCGGGAGGGTACGCCCCACTGCTCTAGTCCATCCTAGTCCCCCTCAGAGGAGGGTGTTTCAGGGCACCAGCCTCCCGGGCTCTCCCCGCAGCGACCTCTGAGTAACAAGGTACTGGCCAACGTTCCCCCTGCTCCCGCACGGGAAGGTCACGCCGATGTCTTTCAGCATAAGCAGAGCTAGGGGTTACTTGGTCACAAGGGTACCCTAAGGCCCTGGCCATCCTGTTTCCAGGATGGGATCTAAAGCCGCAAGTCCAGGTTGGCAGAGCTCGATGGAAACGAGGGACACACCACAGACACACACGTTTGGACACTTGGTACCCAGAAAGTGGACTGTTTGGGAAGGTTGTGGAAGCTTTGGAGGCGGAGCCTGTCTGGAGGAAGTACGTCACTGGGGCGGGGCCTGAGGCGCTGTAGCTTGAGGCCACTTCCTGTTCACTTTCCGATCCCTGGGTGTAGCTGCAGCGAGACCAGGTACCTCACACCATTGCACATGATTGCCCACGCTGCACCTTGGTTATTGTACCAAGGAAACAACCAACACAAGGAACAGCACCGAGGGACGCCGAGCTACAGTCTGGTCAGGAGAGTCACCCAGGGCGAGACGTGCAGTCGCCTCAGACGGCGGCTTTCCCGGAGGCGAGTGGCCGAGCTAGCCCCATGCCCACAGCGGCCCCCGCCCGCTTTCGGAGTTGGTTTAAGATCTGCAGATCGGTCCGGCACAGGTGATCCGAGACGGGCATCCACGTGGCCTCGTGTGACGGGCAGCAAGCGCTGGGGGCGAATACTCCAAGAAACAAGCAGCGTGAGCGAAGGCTGAGCACGCGTGCTCGGGAGGCCGCCTGATCAGCCTTTGCCTGACTTCCGGTCCAGACTGTTTGAGACCATACACCTTCTCTTCTGTGCATACTCCTTCTAAGAAGTGATGGCGTCCTTGTGCTGTGGACTTGGAGACCCCGGGTTAAAGACCTCCCGACGCAGTGTGATTATAATTAGCCAGATGTATTCGAACGGTCGCCAGACCACAGTCTCTACGCCAGGTCAGAGATGAGCGTGCTCTTAAAGGTGAAAACCACAAGTCCTTGATATCTGCAAAGCCTGTTTCCAGGCCGAAGTGCTGTCCTGCCCCGCCAAGATTAGTCACGTCAGCCTCAAAATAGACCCTGAATGTCTGGTAAGCTGGCTACAGAAGGCCAAGTGGCGGTTAGTTACCCTGTAACAAACATATGGTCATCACTGTTTCTGGGTCTGGGCGGAAGAATCAGAGAGCCTGGTAACTTCTCCGAAATTGAGTCAGACAAAGGACTGTTAGGTACCAAGATGGATGCTTAGCATAAAATGGGGTTTCTTTAGCCGTCAGTTTCCCACTGGCTTTAGGTCATATGAATCATTGATTCCTGTTGAGGTACAGGTTGTACTGAGCTTGTAGGGTTAATAATATTTTAACCAGTTTATGATACAAGGGCTTGTGGTAACACCCAGACACAACAGGAGAGGGATTAATTGGCCAGGAATATTTTATATAAGTATGTATGTATGTTCCTTCCTCATGTATACATATATTACATACATATATATATGAGGAAGGACAGAGAGCAAGACTTAGGCCTTTTCTCATGGGGTTCCAATTCCAAATGCTCAGCAGGCAGTTTCCATAACCTTTAGCTCAGGGGCACATTATGCAGGAATTTATGGCTGGACTGAGTGACCAGAGACCAGCTTTCTAAAGGATAGCTAGTAAGTATTCTCAGGAATACTTTCATGAGATGGCATGGCTACACTTGTGACATTTTCACACATGCAGAGCCTGTACTCCGCTCCCATCCACACCTTCTGTACAGGATGGTCCTCTGAGCCAGACTGCTGCCTTCTCCATCACGTCAGCTGTGCCTCCTTGAAGATGGCCCTCAGAGAAGCAGACGTGGGGAGGGTCAGTGGACCCTACCCTGAGGACCCAGACAGGCCTCCCAACCAGTTGTATGCAGTTCTGTCCTCATTGCGTGTGACCTGGGGTCTTGGCGAGGGCCCGAGTACACAGTCTAGGAGAGCCTAGGGAAGGAGCTCCAGGCACACAGCCATGGGGGATGTCCTCATTTATGGGGTGCAGACCTTCCAGTGCGGCTGCTCTGAGGCCACCCACGCTCCTCTCCAGAGCCCGCCATCCATGCTTTGTGGGCAAGCCCAGGGAACTTAGTGGCTCCCAGTAAGGAACTTTGGAAGTGTGCCCTGTTTGTTATTAGGGTCCTGGGATGAGGAGTACACATTGTCTCCACCCCAAGAAGGAATCCTAGCAACTGCAGCCCTCTATTACCCTCTCTGCCCTCACCCATTGGCCCTGTCCTCTTCCCAAACAGTTCCCATCCTGTGCTCATATCTGAGATTGAAAACGTAGCTTCCACAGGTGAAACAAGAGTCTTGACTATCACAGCCTGGCTTCTCTCACTTAATGCCATGATCTTCATTTGTGTCCATTTTCCTCCAACTGACATAATTTTGTTCTTTATGGATGAACAAAGCTTTGTTGTTCCATATCCTATGCTTTCCTCATCCATTCATACCTTGATGGACATTTGAACTGATTCCAAGTCTTGGTCGTTATGGATGCCACTGTGTTTCTGCCGTATGCTGACATAAGAGTCCTCTGAGTATGCACCCAGGAGTGGTCTAGCAGGGTTTTGTAGCAGGGTTTAGTTTTTGGAGGAACCTCCATACTGACTTCCACAGTGGAGTGTCATGATTTGATTTAACTGTCAAATCGACACAGTCTAGAGTTGCCTGAGAAGTTAGTCTGTATTGAAGGATTGCCCAGATCAGACTGGGCTGTGGGCGTGTCTGTAGGACTTGACTGACAATCAGTGTGGGAGGCCCTGCCCACTGGACAGCATCCTCTGTGGGTGGGTGGTTCCAGGTTGCACTAGCCAGTGAACCTTAATGAAATGCCAGCAGCACTCCTCAGTGGTTTCTGCTCTAAGGTCCTATTTCCTGCCCTGACTTCCACTGGTGATAGACCGTTGCCTCGACTGGGTTTTATCACAGCACAGAGAGGAAACTAGAACATGGCCACATGTTCTTAAGATTGTTGCAGTGCCTGATTGGTCTATCGTCCCTTCAGCTGAGGGACAAAACCCAATATGCAGATGAGCATCAGTTCATGCCAGCCCTTCTCCAATCAGCAGCTGGCCCAGGGCAGGGGTGTGGAGACACAGAGCTGCTCTGTACACTTACCTGGTCCTAAGCTCTGCCAAGTCCCTGGCAAAGCCACATGTGTGCTGTAGATGTAAGTTGGGATCTGCTGGTGTTGACCCAAACTACCTCTCTGAGCCCAAGACATGCTCCCAACAGGCCACCTGGATCCTTTTACCAAACTGTGGAGCCCAGATAGCATCCAGCAGACGCCCAGGCCATGGTCATTCTCTGAGCTCCACCATTCTCAGAGTAAATGCATTCACAGTAAAGGCCCAAAGTAGATGAAACAGTTGCTTTAAAATGCTGATTTCATACCCCTCCCAAAGGCGCTCTTTTGTTCTGTTTAATTTTACATCAGATTGGTGATAGCAAACTCTAGGGTGGATTCATCAAAGGAAACTGATAATTACTGACTGTACATTTGATTTTGTTCATTATTTTGTTAACACCTGATTCTGAAATACACTCCTTAGGATTGGGTGGCAACTGGCGTAAAAAGCATTAGCGTAACATGAGTATAGACAGGATATGTTTGCATAGAAACGGGGTTATCGCCTGCCAGCTGCAGTGAGGTGTAGTCAGCACCTTTCCAGCTGCTCCTGGGTAGACAGACACCTTCTACCCTAAAGGCTCATAGAGCAGACGCAGTGTGTCCTAGCTGGAAGTCCTGGGGGGACGGGGCACGTGAAGTCAGTGTGGGCCCAGGAAAGCGTCAAAAGGTCATCAAGGGTAGGCAGCAGAAGGGTTAATTGGGGCGGCCACCAGGAGATCCAGTGGTCCTTTGGAGTGGCAGCACTGTATGTCCCTCAGCTGCCGCACTGACACCACCCTCAGTAAACGTGGAAGTCGTGGGTGCCGTCACTTCAGACGCCTCCTGAGAGCTTTTGGTGTCTTTCTTATCACCGGGAAGCTCCTGACTTACAGTGGAAACTAGAATCGTTAATGTGCAGCCTCCTGGCTGCAGAGGGAGTAAGGTGTCGTGGGATTTACTGCTACAAAATGCTTGCTGGAGACTCGGGAGGAAAGCTACTCAGTTGTGGCTGGCCAAGCCGGTCACTATGGAAGGGAGGACAGTGACCTGAGCGGAGGGTGGGGCACGCGTCAGGGAGCTCTGCTGTCGCAGGGAGAGTGGCCAGGGCAAAAGCAGTGCAGGTGGCTGCTGTACAAAGCACGCTAGCTCCTCAGGTGCTTCTAGCTCAGTAGGAAGTGTGACTGTACAAAAGGCGCTACTGTGAATATTAAAAAATACTGTTCTTTATGTGTGTGTGTGTGCGCACATGAGTGTAGTGCCCTCAGCAGCCAGAAGAGGGCATTGGACCCCCTGGAGCTAGAGTTACAGATGGTTGTGAGCTACCCAAAATGGGTGCTGGGAATGGAATTCTGTTCTTCTGGGAGAGTGTTAGCTCCAGGTCACAACAGCCTGGGAACAAGTGTGGCTCCCTCTCCTGCATGTCAACCCCTTAAAGGCTGTGAGGATTCCCACGGTATAATGAAGCCTTGCTAACTGCGTGTGTTTTCTGAGCTAATTAGACCACAGTACCCCCTTTTCCCATAACAGCATGAAGGTGTCACCACTGTGTCTCTGTCTAACAGAAAGGTCAAAGGTAGCACAATGGCATACAGAGCCAGAAGTATAGTTGCAGTCAACTTGTAACTAGTTTCCTGCTTGTGCTGGGCTAAATCGCAAACAAGCAGAAAGGGGGAGGGGAGGAAAGTCTCCATCAAGCCTCTGGAATACTCTTTGCCAAGAGTACCCAGAGCAGTTCAATGAAGGCTGATGTAGCTTAAGCAAATAGAAACTGGCTGCTCCAGTGACAGATTTTAGGTTTTCAGGGCCACTGGCTTCCTCTTGTCCTCTCCCTTCTGGTTATCACGTGGCTGCTGAGGCTCCAAACATCACATCCTGTTTAAGGTGGGGAAAGAGACACAGGGTGGTTTCCTCTGTACCCTAAACAGAGATTCCAATAATCAACTTTTTCATCTTTTTGTCTGTGTCATAGCCCAAGGGAGGTGGGCCTTGCCCCATGCAGGTTCAAGGGGAAGATAGGAGAGAATACTGGCTTGATAAACAATATCTGCCGTGTTCCTCTCCCAAATATAACCAACATGCATCCAGATATTTTACTGCAACAGCCAGTAAGTGTGTGTGGAATAGTCAACATATTTATGTATCAGGAAATATTGAGATTCATCTCTCCCCAGTCAGAATGGCCACTTGTGTTATTGAGCAAATTTCCCCATTGCCATGGCAACAGCACCCAAAAGAAGGGGTTATTTTGGCTCACGGTCCCAGGACAGTCTATCATGTTGGGACTGTATGGTGACAGGCGCTCAGGCAGCTGCTCACAGAGCGTCTTCAGTGAAGAAGCAGTGGGGTGAGCGCTGGGACCTAGCTGGCTTTCTCCTTTTTTATTCAGACCATGATATGGTGCTGGCCACATTCAGGGTGGAGTTTTCGTTTGCAGATAAATCACCTGATCTGCCCTCCCAGGCACCCTGAGCATAGCTCCTAGGTTGGCTCTACACCCCATCAAGTTGAGAATTAAGACAAACCATCGCTGAGAAAACAAGTGACATTGCTGGTGAGGGCATTGGGACCGTGCCCTGAAGGTGGGAATGTTACAGCTGATTCAGCCACTGTGGAAATCACTGTGGCGGGTCTGAAGGGGGGGAGGGGAGAAGGAGAGAACTGCCTGTGAGTTAGTTTAGACGATTCCTGGCATACACCTGAAGGATTCTAAGTCAACATACCACAGAGATGCTCACATGCCTGGGTTTATCACTGCACTGTTCACAGCAGCCAGATTACATACTCCGTCTAGATGCCCGTCAAGAAGGAATGGATAGGTGACGCTGCACACAATAGCCAGGTGCTGCCAGATGCCACCAAGGATGGATAGATCGAGAAATGTGATTTATAGACACAACGGAGGTTTGCTCATTCATAGAGAACAAAAGTATGTTGTCTGTAGGAAATGGTATGGAACTAGTGATCATCATGTTAAGTGAGATAAGCCAGACGCAGAAAGACAAATATCATATTTTATTTTCATATATAGAATCTAGATTTAAAAAATAAAAAGATATACAGGTAAAATGAGTCGGGGGAGACCTGCAGGAGAGTGAACAAGAGAGTAATAAGAAAATACATTTCAATTGGTTTAGACGTACTTTGTTTCATGTGTGTTTTGGTTGCATGTCTGTGCAGCACATGCATGCAGTACCTGCAGAGGCCAGAAGAGGGCACCACCAGCTCCCCTGGAACTGGAGTTCCAGACAGTTGTGAGCCACCTCGTGGGTGCTGGGAATCAAACCTGGGTCCTGGAAGAGCAGCCAGTGCTCTTAACTGCTGAGCCATCTCTCCAGCCCCAAGAAAATACACTTAGATATGTATGAAGATGTCACTGTGAGACAGTACTCTGTGTAAGGAACATATACAGAAAGAGCAATGAAAGCTTTACTTCAGCCGCTGTTTCTGTGTGTTAGTTCTGTGCTGCTGCCTTCACCCTCCCTTTAGGTCCTGCTGCCACGTGTCCACACACTTTGGGACAGCCCCGAGCCTGGAGTCCCGCCTGCACACCCACTCCCAGCGGGACAGCCCTGAGCCTGGGGTCCCGCCTGAACACCCACTCCCAGCTTTTGTTGCAGGCTGTAATGTGAACGGTCCCTGCTTTTCCCCTGTCTCTCCCTGTCGGCTGTGTCCAGATTGCTTCGTTGCTGTTTCTCCTGCTCTGCAAAGCTATTGCTCCTTACGAAGCACCTTCCTAACCCCCAAGGCAAGTTCTGTTTAAGCCACATGGGCAGGATGTGCGTCACTGCACGGAGCACAAATGTGCTAAATCTAGCTGATCGCACAAGTCTCCAGCTGGACACTGACACGAATAGAAATGTCCTTAAGTTAAAAAAAAAAAATTGGTCACAACACCAATAAAAATGTCCTTAAGCTAAAAAAAAAAATAAAAATCAGTCACTAGTATTATTTTTTATTATTTTTTTAATTAAGCTTATTTATTTTGTGTGCATGTGGGCATATGTGGGTGGGTGGGTGAGTGGCGTGGAAATGCCATGGAGCAGAGCGGAGGTCAGACGACAAGGTGCTTGAGGTGATTTTCTCCTCCCACCAGGTCCTGGGGATCAACCTGGGGCCACTGGACGTGGAGTTAAGTGCTGGTGACTTCCTGTGCTAGACGCTGTTGCCAGCTCCACATCATTCCCTGTCATTGCTGCAGCATGCGTGAGGCAGTGCCAACCCCCCCTCCCCCCGGAAGAGGAGCTGAGAGGTTCCAAGAGGCAGCGACCAAAGGGGAGCCCAAGCTGTCTACAGCAGACATTCACTGGCCGCTGTCTGCCAGGAGAGAGCCTCACGCTTGGTCTTCACCACACAGCTCTGCAGAGGCGGGCACAGCTCTCAGCCATGGAGTTAGAGGCTGTGGAAAGCCTGGGTGGGAGCTGGAGCTTCGGGGATACTGGCTGGAGCCGTGTGTGGCCGGATGGGAAACATCTCTGCATTGACCTGAGCTGAGTGGAGGACACAGGCTGGCTCCACCCTCCTTGGGCCTGCACAGCCCCTGCCCAAGGGTCCTCCCAAGATACAGAGGACCAGGCCTCAGCTGCTGCCTACCTGCCCAGGCTCCTGCAGCAGGCCCCACGCAGCCACACCTTGCGCGTGCCTGGGCACGCTGACCACACTGAGCTCATGGATTGGTCATACTGTTGACTGTGGTCTGTTCTCTGAAAACTGACTCTGAGATAAAGGCTGGCCCAGCGTGCCTGTGACTAACGAAAGAGGTGCTGCCAAAGCGACCCGGGAGCAAACAAGAACAACAGGGAAGGCCAGGAAGCCGAGGGAGAGCGTATTGGCTGGAGAGTGGCTTCGGCGTCCGCCCACGGAGCCTCAGCAGTGCGACCCACACCTGAGCTGTCTGGACCTGAGTCCAGGGAGTCCCGGGTTAGGGCCAGCCCTCCCCGACATCACCCAGTAAGGACCAGTCTCCTGCTGGTGGTTCAGAATTGATTCCGGCACACTGGAGACAAAGCGCAAGCAGGCATCAGAAGCTGGACTGGGAGGTACATCAAGGTCAGGGTGGGGGTCACAGTGGTGTCTCTGGCATCACCCCTAGTCAGGCCCTGGGTCCTTCAGCCAGGGCACAGCAGGGTGAGAGGCAGGCCCACAAGGGCAGCGTTTCTGAGCTTTCCTCCATCCTCCCCTGCGATAAACGGAAACCCTGGGGCCAGTGAGAGGGCTGAGGGCAGAGGAGCTTGCTGCCAAGCTGGAGCTTCATCCTGAGACCCCGCATGGCAGAAGCAGAGGACCAATGCCTGCAGTGTGTCCTCTGACCTCCACATAGAAATAAACGGAGGTTTTGAAAAAGAAGCTGTTGGCTATCAACACCGACAGAGGAATCACAGTGTAAGCATGGGCTGGGCTGGGCTGGGCTGGGCTGGGCTGGGCTGGGCTGGGCTGGGCTGGTGAGGTATTCGCACGGGGCGCCTGGGCTCATTCCCTGCACCACTGCTGCGGGCCCTGCACTCGGGGCAGGAGTGAAGGGAGGTCAGAAGTTCAGGCCATCCTTGACTACATACCAAGTTCAAGGCTAGCCTTGCCCAAGTGGGACTGTGCCTCAAAAAGAACTAAGGCTCTCGAGAGCCGGCAGGACAGACTTTGCCCAGATTCTGCTCGGGCCTTGGATTCCTGTGCTTAGTCACAGGAAACACCATGCTGCCCTTGAGAGGAGTGGCCCACCGCCACAGAGGTTCATGGAGTGACTGAAGGGAAGAGGATGGGCAACAATAAAATAGATGAATAATTTTATTACAGCGTCACTGAGAGCCAGGTGTGATGGCACACTCCTTTAACCCCAGCACTCAGGAGGCAGAGGTAGGAGGATCTCTGTGAGTTCAAAGCCAGGCTGATCTACATAGGAAGGCCCAGGCCAGCTGTGGCTACATAGAAGGAGCCTGTCTCAAAACAGAACTCGGCTCCTTGCGGCAGGGCTCATTCATTACGTAGCTCCCATTTTGAAGCCTGCAGCTCAGTGAACGTCAGCCTATTCAGTATGTGGTTTTAGTGCAGAATCTTCCTGTCCCCACAAAGAGAACCCCTCATCCATCAGCAGCCTCTCTTCATTTCTCCATCAACCCCCGATTCCAAACAAACACTAGATAAAGATGGAGCCTTCCTTCTTCCTCCTCACACAAGAGCCTTCCAGAGAGCCTTCCAGGTGGCCTGCCATGAGCCAGCTCACTGGGAGCGTCCTTTCTGACTGGCAGACATCAGGAACAACCCCATGACTATAGGAAGCCAATGACAAGTCTTACTGAGCCATGGAGCCAGGAGGATGGTTCAGTACTGGGCTCGGAGGGGAACTTGGCAGCCATGTTGAACACCAGAAGAAGACTGCGGCCTGATTTCCTTTCCGGATACCAAGTAGTGATGCCAGTATCTCCCCGCTGAGGGCCAAACCTCCACAGTCAAGGTGGAAACGGGCTATTCTTCACACAGGAAGTTGACAGGGCTGTGGAGTGAGTGAGTCCAGTTGATGTCTCCATCAAAGGTGCTGGGGAAAGGGCTGAGATGGTGAGGGGCTTTCTCACTGACGTGAGAACATGATGCCTTAAGAAGTAGATCACCAAAGCACTGTGGGATCTTTATTCTTTCAACTGAAGCAGAAAACCCGGAAAGCCTTTTCCACGAAACTCAAGGCAATACATCAATGAAATGTGATCACCCTGAGCACAGTTCAGCTGTGTAAGAGTCTCGGCTAGCCTGTGGTCCTTCCAAGTTAAGCACATTCAGTAAACACACCTGAATGTGTGTCTCCTGGAATGTAGGAGCAAGGGTGTACGATGAACCCATGTCACATCAGCCCCCTTAGGAGGCTCTCTGATGGCATTATCTTGAGCCTTGTCCTGAAACAGAATTCCACCATCTCTACCCTAGGCAGGAAATGCCCTCTGTGTGCTTGCTAGCAGCTCGTTAGTCCCTCGAATGTACCACACACACACTTTGCAGTCCCCCTTTCTGGAGATCTGCCATCATCACCTTTATTAAAACGGCACCTTCTAACCCCGCAGCCTGGGACACGATGGGCTGTGGCTGGGAGTTTCAGAGACCAGAGACCTGTAGAGGGATGAGGGCATGGGCATTTTGCCATGGCTGCCCTTTCCCAGCTCATCCAAGAAAAAGCTGAGACAGTTGCTAGCTCCCCAGGCAGGCAGAGTCACTTCCCCAGTGCTGTGACAACATGCCTGACAGAAACAAGTTAAGGAAAAGAAGGTTTACCTCACGGCGGGGAAGACACAGCTGCAAGAGTGTGGGAGGCCATGTGCGTCCATCCACAGGCAGGAAGCAGAGAGATGGATGCTGGTGCTCAGCCCCCTGCCTCCCGCTTTTAGCGAGCACACCAGTCCATGGAACGGGTGTCAACACTTCAGAGTGCTGTAGGCACTATTTCTCATCTACTTTATTTGGGTTTCCTTACACCTCCACCTCCCTTCCCCACCCCTCCTCCCTCCTAATACCATGCAACACCCCAATGCTAGGTCGGAGAGAAAGAAGGCTGGAGGGGAAAGAAGGCAGAGGGGAAAGAAGGCAGAGGGGAAAGAAGGCAGAG
>NW_026586383.1:9805105-9814213 GCF_907164565.1 Psammomys obesus
GGAAAGAAGGCAGAGGGGAAAGAAGGCAGAGGGGAAAGAAGGCAGAGCTCTTGTAGCTACTTTTGTCTTCCTAGGATCCTCTGGTTCTTTGGGGCAATACCGATCTCCATCTCAGTCATCAGGGTATCCAGCAGGCCAGCTAACCAGCAAACTGAGCAAATGAAGCATCAATCACTTCCTTCCCAACCATCTCCTCGAAGCATATTTATACCCTCTCAGAGTGCTCAGAGTTAAACTGTCTCCAGCTGGGAAAGACCACACCCCTCACCAGACAATTATCTGCTGTGAATAAACTAAAAGCAGTTCCGTATTCCACACTTGGGATTAAAACAAAAACCTGTTTACAAATCATAGCTGAGTTTTTTTAAAGAAACCAGGACTTCCACTACAGAGTGGTTTCTCGAACCTCAACTCACAGTCTGGAAACTCCCTCACAGACTTGCTCAAAGGCTTGTCTCTTGGGTGAGTCTGGAGCCTGTCAAGCTGGCTGTATTAACCATCACAGTTTCTTCCCAGCTGAGGTGAGCAGAGACAGACACAGGGTGTCTAGTGACTGCTCAATATAACACGTACGGACTTCAGGCGCCTGTGAGGATAAGGACTTGGGTTGCCTTCCTTGCCTCGCACTCAAGAGCTAGCCAGGCCAAGGGAAGTGGTCGGCTTCGTTCATGCCTTCTGAGAGGAGAGGCCACCTCTGTGGAGAAGGCCAAAGACCAGCAAGTGTCATTTGCACAAGAATGATTCCCTCAGGTATGATATGGATGAGGTCAGCTGCAGAGTAGGCTTGGGAGCATGAAACAGCACCGCAAATGCCAAGGAAATGCTTCAGCAGGCCACAGACAGTCAGCAGTCAGTTAAGAGTTGGTTTAAGTCTTCTTGTTAGTCTGCTTTGGTGAAAACAACTAAGTTTAATCATGTTCATGAGTACTTTACAACATTTAAGAAATAATTAAAAGTTATGCCTGCCTGCCTCCTTCCCTCCTTCCTTCCTCCCTCCCTCCCCTCCTTCCTCCCTCCCTCCCCTCCTTCCTTCCTTCCTTCCTCCTCCCTCCCTACTTCTTCTCCCTTCTCTTCTCTCCTCCTATCCTTCCTTTTTTTTTTTTTTTTATTTTGAGTGAACATTACTAAGACAAAATAGAACTAAAATGTAAAAAGCAGAGTGATGAGATTTTTTTTAAAGCTTTTAAATTAGGAGTCCTGTCAGTTTTGTTGTGGTTGTTAGTATTTAGCTTGATATAAAAAAGAAAAGGCTATTTTAGGAGTGACAGTGTCCAGCGGCACAGGGAGAGGACACACCACCTGACCTGTTGCCCCACGCAGAAGGAAACAGGAAGAACAAGGAGAAATGAAAATGTATGTTCTCAGAGATGAAACATGAACCTGATATAGAAAACAAGACCGAGCAGCCACTGCCCACAGTGAGGAAGGAGGAGGAGGAAGAGGAGGAGGGGGAGGAGATACCTCTGCTGCAGGGGACGTGGAGTCCAAACAAGGAGGGAAGCTTAGCGACTCACAGTCCTTTGCAAGAAGAAACAGGAAGTAGATCCGGGTGACCTGATATCAGACCCAGATCAATCCAAGGAGAGTTTTCACAGCGGTTGAGGTTCTGGAAGAAACCTCAGACCAGACTCCGACAGCAGATGTGAGTTTGAGAATCTCTAGTAGGATACATTTCTAATAAAGATAAAAGTGTAAAAATATACATGGCATCATTCTGAAACAGTGGATTTTTTTATTTGAGTGTAGGGAAGTAATTCTTTAAAAATATTTTAGTTATATTTTTTGATTGGTAGGTAGATATGCACATGGCAGAGCATGTGAGGGTCAGAGGGCAGCCTGGAAACATCTGTTCTCTCCTTCCACCATGTGGGTGCCTGGGATCCAATTCAGTTGTCAGATTTGGCAGCAGGTGCCTTTACCTGCTGAGCCATCATGCCAGCCCTGTAAGTGCTTCTGATTAGGACGTGAGATGCAGATGAGATTAAAGACAGGTTCATTAATCTGTCTACATAAAAATAAAATCTTGGGCTAGGAATATAGTTGCATAGAACACATGAGGCCTGGGGTTCAATAGTCAGAACCAACGAACGAAACAAATAATAAATTAGTGAACAAATATAAAATCTCCCAACTGGCCAAAAAAAGAGAGAGGAGATTTTTAAAAAAGTATAGAAAACAACCAAACAAGCCACAAACTTCCACATATTGGAGAAAAATCCAATTACAGACATAGACCAGATGTTCAAATGCAGAGATTTTATAGGAATTGATGAGACCAAGAGGCAAAATATGTAGTCAAGGGAATGCAGTAAAAATATTCAGGTGTGAGAAAATATGCTCAGCTTTATTCAAAAAAGAAATGCAGATTCAGATAGCAAAGTACTTTGGAACTGTGAACATTTCATGTTGTGTTGTCCCACGGGGTCCTCCCAGATACCTCAATGCACAGAGTCCATGTGAGAGTTGATGGAAGGAAAACCAGTAGAGGAACGAACAGCAGAGGAAAGGAAGCGAAGACATATGAGCAGCCAGGCTTATGCCACGGGCTTGTGGAACTCAGGTGTGCAACTGAGGGAGAAGTCTGGGTGCTCCTCAGAACTGTGCCAGTAAGAAACAGTCGCCCACCTTGTCCCCAGGCACTGGTTGGTGGCGCCTGTGGGAATTAACTCTCAGGCGGTTCAGCCTTCCTGACGTTAAAAGACATCCTTTGTCCTCACTGCTCACTTCCTTTTAAAAATAGTAGTGGGCTGGAGAGATGGCTCAGAGGTTAGGAGCCCTGGCTGCTCTTCCAGAGGTCCTGAGTTCAATTCCCAGCACCCAAATGGTGAGATCTGGTGCCTTCTTCTGGTGTCTAGGCACACATGCAGGTAGAACACTGTCTACACAATGAAGAAATAAATCTTTAAAAAATAAAAATAAAAACAGTAGCAAGGATGGAAAAGACACAGGGTATTTACAGATACAGACAAGGAGTTATATACATCAAGAAAAGCTGGTACTGCTAAAGACTGGAGATTGTGTTTACACCGTGAGCCTGTGTGCATTCTGGGCACGTTGGGAAGGACAGACAGGGCTCTGGATGGACGGAGGGTCGTTTGGATCTGCCAGTACACAGGATCGAGGTGGCAGTCTCTAAGGGCTCTGCAAAGATCAGCAATGGCGGTAAATCAAGCTACAAGTCGCATAGGTTGTGAATGGGGAAAATTGGTCTAACAGAGTAAGTAAATGGTTTCAGGGTTCTAGAACAATGGGCGGGTGGAGCGGATAGAATCTAAAACCTACACACGAGCAGCTGAGGGTATAGAGATGAAAACACAGCAGTTGTAGTTATGTTTTTAATGTTAAAATAAGTGAAGCTTCATTGATGTTGAGTCTAAGTATCGACAACAGGAAATTGGTGCAATTCAAATAAAAATACACGCAGGGGCTACATATATAAAATTATTAGGCACACTGTAAAATTAATGATAGTTAGACATTTTAAGGCGCACTCAGAGAACGCTGCAGGGTGGTGTGACCGCCACATTCAAGCCTGCACTTGAGGCATCTTAGCTCCGTTAGTGTGCTTTCCCGTGTAATAAGCCACCCAGCAACAAACGGACTTACGGTAACCATCATTTTAGAAAATGTTTCCGACCTGAGCAGCCACCTCTGAGGGGAAGTTTCCCGTGCACTGTGGGCGGAAGTGGAAGTGCTTCTGTGTCTCCCCACGTGGGCTTCACATCCCACTGCTCCCACAGCGTCAGACCCTCGTCCTGGACTGCCTCAGCCCAATGCACAAACCACAGGGAGAGCCAGCCAACACGGGCTCTTTCACACCTTTCAACTTTTCTTACCTCTCGAAGAACTGTCTATTTCCTTCTCCTCCTAAAAAGAAAACCATCACGGCCTTTGTTTCTTTATCTCTCTCCCATTCCCTAATATAAATCATAAATTTGTAAATTCAAGATCTGAGTAGATTGGAACAGAGACCATGATGCAAACAAAGGAAAGAGTAAGGAGCGTGGTAGACACAGTCCCTTTGTGTAGGAGCTGGGTGGCTCTGGCCACGGCGCCGCCCACGGAAGGAGCACTAGGAATAAGACACATTTTAAAGAAGTAACGGAGGAAGCGGCGCTCCTCGTGTGTACGTGAACAGTGTGGTGGGAATAACTTTGAGTTTTTAGAGCTAAGATTTCTGCCAATGTACCAAAATAGTAAAACGTATGGATCCTATAAGAAATCAGTTTATTTCACTGAAGCCTTCAAATTAATGGTAAAAGTCATCCAATAGGGTAAAACTTAATCACTGAAAACCTTCAAATTTTGGCCGTGATTGTGTATGTGCATTGCTTTTTAATAACCAAAATTAAGGTTGCCCTGCTATCTGCAGCATAACTAGAGAAAAATCAGAATGACTGCATCTTTAAGTAAATATTATTTTAGGCAAGTATTAAAAATAAAAATCAGTCAGTATGTCGCCCTGTGTCTCCTTGGCCAAAGGGTTGGTTTGTTTGTTTGTTTTGTTTTTTCTGAATGGTATAGAATAGAAAGCAGCACTTGCTGTGGCATTGGAACCTTCCAGGCCCCTGCCGGTGCTACCCAGGTAGGAGGTGGTTTTGGCATAAGCTGTGGTGTGGCTGCAGCAGCTCTCCCCAAACACTGCCCTTGTTGGCAGGTGAGGGCTACGTCACCGAAGAGGGCTCCCTGTAAACGTGTCTCCCCCAAGGTGGGTGAGCACCAGGTCTTTAGAGAGTTCCTTCAGACAAGGAACTACTCAGTGCTTATTTCCTTCTCAGCTGCACATCATTCTTGCTGTTAAACGATTGGAGCTCTCAAATATGACAGTCTGTCTTTAATTTAAAAAAACAACAACAACAACAACCTATAGCTGGTGCCATATGTTTTCCAACTGAGACAGCATAAAACCTCCATATGTTTAAACGTGCCACACTCTGGACTGGTGTGTACACACACCACAGAACATTATATCCACTGTCTAAACCATTGGGTTTTGTTGGGGAGAAGTTGTTTTAGTTTTTGTTTTTAATAATAGCCACATTTGTGGAACAGGACATTTTGTTCTTCATTTTGTTTTAGTGGCAGAGATGGTCGTTGTAGTTAGACTTTATATGGCCTGGGTTACCCAGCTCACAACAGAAACACCTGCACCAAATTAATTTGTTGTAGCACATTAATTATCTCATAGCTTCTATTTAGGCTGCAGCTGTTGCTATTATGTTAATAATAATTTTTATCACCACTGTATACAACAGGTTACGGAAAGAATAGAAACATCTCTTTTTTGGGGGGGCTCCCCCTTGTCATTCCCATGTTTCAATGTCAGGAGGGAAGACTGAAAGCAAATCAGGCAAATTAAGCCCCCAAAGCGCACTGTAATTTTCTATTTCTGAACGGATTTGTGAGAGGATGGCTGGGTGAAGTTAGCAGAGCATCACCCCCCACACAAAGATGGCGCGTGCAGAATTTGTGAAAGCGAGAAGGAAGAGGAAGGGCCAGCCAGAGAGGGAGGACGGAGCACTGCAGTGCTGGGGCGGTAAGTGTTTGCGGGGGGCGGGGAAGATGCTGCAGTTTCCCCGAAATAATAAGGTGGGGAGAAAGAAGCAGCACAAAGAGTGGGTCCCTCATTGTCTGTAAAATATAAACACAGATGAATTCTGTCTTTGGTTGGTTCATGCTTTTCATTCAGCACAGCAGGGATGTTCTTAAGACGTTGCCCTCTGCGAGATCTCGCTAAATGGGAACCGTGGACCCTGCATGATGGGATTATAATCACACCAGCCACCCCTTTTACATAATTTTTTGTTTAAGATCCAGTAAGACGCCCTGTTTTTAATATATATAAAGCAACAGACATGCATATGTCGATAACTGAGGGCTCGCGACACCCCCGTAGCCTGGTGCTGAACAAAAACTGGGGTGATACCCCTTCATAGACCTCAACGGATTCAAAACAATATGAAAATGTCAGCTGACGAGAACATGTCTGCTGCCTGCAGCCCCTGCAGTGGCTCACCATGTTGCCCACCAGCCGAAAGATCAAAAATTATCGATTTCGTGGCGCTGCGTGCTCTGGAAAAGAAAGGCTACTTTCAGATTTGCATTGTCTTATAAGACATCATTTAAGAGCCAGGATCACACCCCGCCCAAACACTTCGGGATGTGAAAATGGCTTGTTTTCATCTCTTTCGTGATTTGCTATAATTCTATTATTTTTAGCAGCTGGAGTCCAGAAATGATTTTTTTCCAACGAATTTAGGATTTTGCCGCAGTGTGCATCTGCAGTCCCAGAATCCTCCGGTAAGCTAATCCTCCTTGCGATGGGAAACGCCTTAACCTTCCTGTGAATGAGAATACCTGCAACCATTTTGAAATTTTTAATAGAGGGGCTGTGTGTGTGAGAGAGTATGTGTGTGTGTGTGTTTGTGTGTGTTTGCACGCGTGTGGGCGTTGGGGGTAGGTATGTCAAAGCATGCTTTTTTAGCACCACAGTGCTATCCGTTAGTTCTGGGAAATGCTAAGACACGTACACCTCCACGTCCTTTGCCTGTCACCACGGTCTCCATGGCTTCCTCGCCACACTGTGTCTGGTAGCCATGAACATACTTCTGTATGGTAAACCAAGGAAGGCCTGGGGAACACACAACTTTAACACACAACTTTAAGCGTGAAGGATGGTGCCAGTGTCACTAAGGGACAAGGCCAGGGCCACCTCCGTGGCTGATGCCTCCTGCCACCCTCAGAGCCTTCCTTGGCTCCGTGGTTGTACACTCGAGCGCTGGCTCTCTTCAGAATCTGCCCAGTGGGTTCTAGACGGCTTCTGCGTGGAAGACTAAGCGCCATGTAGTCTGACAAGAGGTATTTACAACTGCTTAGCCTGTTCAACTGGAAATTAACAAAAAGATGACACACCCCTGACACAGTATTTCACAAGTTGAAAGTCTGGATCCATAAATAGCTCACTTGTCTAATGCAGAATGAAAAGCTGATTGTGATATTTTTGCCTGGTGTTTCTATGTTATCACAAAGAAATTATTTTTAACAGGTCTTAGAGTCAGTGTTGGCTGTTTCTGAGTCCATGGAATATTGCTCCAGCTCTGCTGGGAAAGGATTCTTCTTTCCCAGGGGCACTGGGATGGAATCCAGTGTGGACCACACCCTAATTTCAGTTTGTTTTTCCATCATTTCTGCCTATTGTCAAATAGACTTGACTGACAATTACAGCTCTACTTTATATGAAGGCATCCATCAAAGGAAGCTCTCCTCATCGGCTCTCCTCAGAAGGCTATTGTTTTAGGTGTGCGGTAAATGTTTAACTAATGGATTTGACAGAGCTAAGCATCCAAAATGCAGAAAGACCAATGCTTGCAAATACAAGCTGAGCGTGTGTGTGTGTGTGTGTGTGTGTGTGTGTGTGTGTGTGTGTGTTAGGATACTCTAGGCTCATGTTCAGTGTAGCTGAAGCCTCATCTGCCCATGAGGACTGCAGGACAAACAATCCATATCTCAGAATGAATTATTTTATTTTATTATTTTATTTTATTTTAGTCAAACCCATTAGGGTGCCTCTTGGAAGAAATGGTGTCAGTGAGAAACCAAGAGCCGTTTTTGTGAATTGTGTTACTGAGGCTCAATTGTTTAGCAACTAATTCATAAAGACACTTTGCTCCTTAGTTACTTATTTCCAAATTAGCTCTCAAGAGTAGCAGGTTTATTTATTAGGTATTTTGATGACGTGTTTCTTTCTGGTGTAAAGACAGTATTTGCCTTAATTTCACAGATGTTATCATCTCTTTTTGGTGACAAAATATGAAACAGTTTTTCTTTATAGGAGAAGTGAACAGAAATCCTGAGAAATCTTAATATCCAGCTAAAGGATTTCTAGGCTGGTCACCTGGTTATTTCTCCAGCGGAGTTACCGTGTGCACTGTTGTGAAGGCCACCTTTTCTCTGAGATTTCTGGGAACTGGCAATAGTGGGTGAGACTTTTACTTCTAAGCTGGAAGTGAAATGTCTGAGTCATGTTTTATTTTGACATCTGGCAAGGGAGATACAGCACGGGGGTCTTCTAGATCCTTCAGTGTTGCAGACATTCCTAACCGGTTTTAGAGGTGTGCCCTTAAAAAACAGCAAAAATGGGACACAGTAAAAGCAAGTGTCAAAAAAAAAAAAAAGAAAGAAAGAAAGAAAAGGAAGGAAGGAGGGGAGGAAGGAAGGAGGAAGGGCAGTCAGGCCGGCCTCTGGTAGTGGTGACCTCAGTTTTCTAATGTTAAAAGCAGGACCTTAATCGAGTCAACCAAATAAATAGTCTTTAATTTGCCTCTGACAATTAAGATTAGGGGTTGGTGGCTGCGGCCAGCACCTGGCCTGCTTTGATGACCTACCTTGTCCTGTCCCGTCTCTGAGCTCTGGCAGGCCAGTCAGCCCCAGCCTGCAGCCGTGTTTATTCTCTGGGAATCCCAGCAGAGAGGCACAGAGAAAGGTCTGGACAATGGCCCTCACGGAGCAGCCCCTTGACAGTGGGCCACGGTGGTCCCAGCGCTGCGGTGACCGTCTTTAAGACAGAAGAATGAGTCATGTGAAAACCAGGCTGGGCCGAGCGTTAGCTGCCTCAGTGACGGCAGGCTCCCTGCCAGTACCTACCTGTACATGGGGCCTATTGTTTGCTTGCGTCAGTTACAGAGCTGGGGCGAGAGAAGGCGCCGGGCAACTTTCCCTGGTGCCATTGTTTGGGAAGGAACGCAGCTCCCAGTAACAGACTGCAGACAGCCAAGCCACCAGCTGCTCCAGCTTTGACAAGCGCCAATCTGAGGGACAAAAACGGGGTCATTTCCAGGAGGAGACCCAACTTCAGCCTATTGTAACGAGTCAGAAAAAAAATGCTCTCAAAGGATACACAGCCAGTTTTGAAAAATTTAAGAGGTTGCACGTAGGTGCTATGAGCAACACTCCAGTTTCTCAGGCAATGCAGGAAAACTGCAGTCCCTGGGAAGTCCTCAGGCCTGGCTCAGGTAAGACGGGGCTTCCAGGAGCCAGGCTGGTGAACCGCGCTCTGGAGCTGGACCTCTCGCTCTAGGAAGGTGTCGGCACAGGGGGGGGGGGGGGGGG